>NW_005842825.1:663228-663836 GCF_000455745.1 Alligator sinensis | reverse complement strand
GTCTGCAGGCCCTTAGGCATACGAGTGGCCCTTCTCTGGACCCTCTCCAGGTTATCCGCATCCCTCTTGAATTGCGGCACCCAGAATTGCACGCAGTACTCCAACTGCGGTCTGACCAGCGCCCGATAGAGGGGAAGTATCACCTCCTTGGACCTATTTGTCATGCATCTGCTGATGCACGATTAAGTGCCATTGGCTTTTTTGATGGCTTCGTCACACTGCAGACTCATATTCATCTTGAAGTCCACTAGGACTCCAAGATCCCTTTCCACTTCCGTGCCACCCAGCAGGTCATTCCCTAGGCAGTAGGTGTGCTGGACATTTTTCCTCCCTAGGTGCAGCACTTTGCATTTCTCCTTGTTGAACTGCATTCTGTTGTTTTCTGCCCACTTGTCCAACCAGTCCAGGTCTGCTTGCAGCTGTTCCCTGCCCTCCGGCGTGTCCACATCTCCCCATAGCTTTGTGTCATCTGCAAACTTGGACAGAGTACATTTCACTCCCTCGCCCAAGTCACTGATGAAGACATTAAAGAGTATCGGGCCAAGGACCAAGCCCTGCGAGACCCCACTGCCCACACCCTTCCAGGTCAAAACCGACCCATCTACCAC
>NW_005842825.1:659858-661585 GCF_000455745.1 Alligator sinensis | reverse complement strand
ATCTATTTCTTCCCCTTGATGTGGGGGTCTGTAGCAGACCCCTACCACCAAATCCCTTTCTCCTTGCCCCCCATGTAGCCTAACCCACAATCCTTCTACTTCCTCATCCTTGGATTCCGTCTTGATGAGGGTTGATGTATATTGCTCATTGACATAGAGCGCAACCCCTCCCCCTTTTTTCCCCACCCTGTCCTTTCTGTACAATCTCTAACCCTCAATATGTTCCGTCCAGTCGTGGGACGAATCCCACCAGGTTTCCGTGGGAGTTCATCTTGGAGTCAGTTATGACTCCAAGATCCCTCTCTGCCTCCGAGTTCCTGAGAAGGACACTCCCCAACCTATAGGTGTACTGGGGGTTCCTCCTTCCCAGGTGGAGTACCTTACATTTATCTTTATTAAATTGCATCCTATTTCTCTCTGCCCATTGATCCAACCTGTCCAGGTCAGCCTGAATCTTCTCCTTGCCCTCCGATGTACTAAGTTTGCCCCATAACTTGGTATCATCAGCAAACTTGGAGAGGGTGCTCTCCACACCCTCGTCCAAATCGCTGATGCAGATATTAAATAATTTCGGTCCAAGGACCGAACCCTGAGGGACCCCACTGCCCACCTCCCTCCAGGCCGAGAAGGAACCAGCGGCTCAGCTATGACACTGGTCAGTTCTTTCAGCAGCTGTGGATGGTGGTCATCTGGGCCCGCTGGCTTGTACCCATCCGCTCCTTAACTATTTCAGAATTAACCGTAGGCTGACTGGTGCCATGTGGACATCCGTCAGTGATCGAGGTAGGGGAGTTGGCTTGGTCGGCACATAGAAATACTGAAGCAAAGAACTCATTGAAGAGCTCTGCTTTTTTCCCCGTGTCAACCACCAACTTTCCTGATTTGTCCTGCAGGGGCCCTATGTTGCTCTGAGCTTTCCTTTTGCCCGCTATATACCTGAAGAAGGACTTTTTATTGTCCTTGATTGTTGAAGCCAGCCTGAGCTCAAGCCCCACCTTGGCCTGTCTAACTGATTCCCTGCAATAGCATTGCTGCAGGGAAGGGTCCGCTGCAGCTAGAGCCCCCAGTGGTGCAGTGTAACACGGCTCTGATCACCTCAGAGCCGGTGCCACCTGTGCCGCTCATTGAGGAACCAGCCTGGCTCAGCACTGCATAGCACGTGGCCATGTGGCCCTTCCCTGCAATAGGTTGTCCCTGTGACTGGTGTGGGGCCCCAGATGGCAGCCCGAGCAGCCCGAAGGCACATGGCACCATGCCAAGCCAGGCCAGGCTGGGTCTATGTGATATGGCACAGGTAGTGCTGGGTGCTAGTCGGGGCCGAGACGTGCTGCCTGGCGCCACACAGGGGGGCTGTGCCAGGAGGCCCTGAGCACTCAGATGGTGGCTGCTGCTGCTCCTGGTGTGACATGCAGTCCCTGCGGGCTGTGCCAGGCCCCAGGTGACAGCCCGAGAGGCCCCGGTGATGCCTGAAGTGACATGGCCACGTGCCACGTGGTGCTGAGCCAGGCTGGTTCCTCAATGAGTGGCACAGGTGGCGCTGGCTCTGAGGTGATCAGAGCCTTGCTACACCGCACCACTGGGGGCTCTGGCTGCAGCGGACCACGAGTACCCCATGGTCGCTGCTGCTGTGGGGGTGAGTTGTGGGCCCTGCAGGGGCACGAGGGTCCTGCAGGGGGGGAGTAGGCATATAGGCCCTGTGGGGTGCATGTGGGGCATGCGGGCAGAGG
>NW_005842825.1:654631-659827 GCF_000455745.1 Alligator sinensis | reverse complement strand
TGCCCTGTGGTGGGGGGAAGTCCATGTACTGTGTGGGGGGGCTGCACACTGTGGGGGGTGCAAGGGACTCACCCCTCCTGAGCAGCCCCCCCCACAATTCACCCACAACACCCACTTCCCCAAGCCACCCCCACAACTCTCTCACCCACATACCCAGCCACAAACCCCAAAGCCCCACACAAGCCCCATTTGCCCCAAACCTCACCCGTACATACCCTACACCCACCCACAAACTCCCTCAACCTCTGTCTCCATCCATATTGCTTGACACTTTCCCTTGGTTTAACTCTTCCTGGGGACCAGCAGGAGTGGAGCTGGGGGAAAGTCCTTGCCTTTCCCAGACTAGGATGACTTGTGGTGACCTTTGGCATGAGTTTAGTTTAGGGCTTGAACTTGTGCCTCCAGAGCCATAACATGACACCTTAACTGCCCTATTGATGTGTTCCAGAAATTATTGTATTGCCAAGTTACCTCAGGTTAGCTAATCAAAATAAATCCCAGGGGAAAGGATAGGGTGTTTACTTCTCCTGAAAAGAGATGGGTGCAAGTGTCCTAGTTTTTAGAGCTTAGTACCAAGGTTTCTGTTCAGCCACAACCAGTGGTGGTAACCGGGTACAAGGGGGGTGGGGGAGATGGAGATTGAGAGAAAGGCTGAACTGGCATCTGTTTGGATGGTTTAGGAATAGGGCACAGGGTTGGATTAGGTGGCCCTGAGCTCCTTTCCAACCATAACAAAATACCACAAAAGAAAATGTTGTGATGGTGCACACTAAATTTTGTGTAGTGGCTTTTATTAGAGGTTTCCTCTAGCTCATGATCTGGTGCTCCATCTATATATTTTAGTCTATAAAAGGTGCATATCTACCCTGCCTTTTGACTGACTTCAGAGTAACACAGCTAACTACCTCTCTCTAGTAGTAAGGATTATGAAGTAAAACTGGTTTGGGGGATAGTCTGAAATCAAATAACTATGAACTGATTTAATTTAGATTAAACTGGCAGGGGCAAGAACAGGCCTTTAACCAAGGTCTGGGATTGCAGAAGGGCTAATTAAAAAAAAAATTAAGGCAGTGATCAAAAGGAGGTTGACTGGATTTGAGAGCTAAGAAACTTGGATGTGGAAGTGCTGTGAAACTATTTCAAGATGGAAATAAGAATGCTGGGATTTGCATCCTGCGCAAAAAGAAAAGGACGTTAGGGAAAGGCCACAGACTGCAAAGGTGAACAAGAACCTCAAAACAGGCCATTAGGAGAAAACACTAGCAATAGAAAAAGGGATTTATCATATTTACTAGAATCAAAGATGACATACAGATTTCTTATAATTGAATATACATTTCTCATAATTTTCCATGTCTAGAATCTAATTTTAGAGGGTCATCCTAAATTGGTCCCCAACCACAGGGGTGGTGAGGACAGCCTGGCCCTCATGCCTTGGTCCCCTGTGTGCACTCCTGCTGCCTGTCTACTGTCCCCCTTGCTACTCTTACCCACTTGCCTGAACCTCTGCTGCTGCCCCCTCCCTCTCCAATAACCCTGACTTGTGCAGCTGCCCAGCCAGAAGCACAGATTAGGTGATGGGGCAGCAGCAGGTACTGCTTATTAGCAGCCCCAGTGTGCAGTCCACACAATCACACCTCCTGCCATGCACATGTGGCCATGCATGCGTGGCATTGCAGGAGGCATGATTATGGATCATGCATTAGATCTCATTGCACCTTTATCTGCACATGTAGAGGAGACCTAAAGTGGAGAAGGAATCCAATTATTTCCCTGTTCAACCATCACTTGAGGATATAATACATTTCCAAAGTTAATTAAGATTTTTTTTCCAAAAAGGTTTCACAAGTAGTATAGAATTAAAAAAAAAGCAGCTCTTGGTTTTTAGTATTTGTTAACAGTTTTTGATGAGCTCTATCCCTGTAGAGGGCTGTGTTTAATGGAAAATGAGAAAGTTCTAGTGTAAAATTGAATCAGGTTTTTTTTTTTGCTTGGACAGCAAAATTTGAGTTGATGTAATATGAATAAGCCAAGGCTTGGGGAGAACAGCATCACATACATAAAATGGAATTCCTTACAAGGCAAAGAGTCAAAATAGAAAACAGCTAGAACTGTTTACAGTCTGCAAAATGCTACTTACCTTTTCATTGTTTCTTCATCTTCCTTGATATTTATTGGAACTGATCATGGTTTGGAAATTTTGAATTTTGGAAAGAAGCATCTTAGACTGTACAAGACACGGTCGTGTTTACATGGGCAGTGAGATGTGTCAAATGCCTCTTAACTATTACCTCTTTGGACAGGGTCATTATATGTTAGGCAAGAATAACCTGTTGTACAACACAGCATATCCACATAATGCTACATAAGACAATATCCAGGGAATTCAGTTAGCAAGAAAATTGGACAGGTGAGTAGTTGTCATGTCTGTGAGCTGGATCCAGGGGCTATGTGAGTGGATCCGACCTATGAGCCACAGATTGCCAAGCCCTGTTGTACACTTAAAAAATCTGCTCTTTTTTGCTCTGATATTTCTTGAACGTGAAAGTCTGGTTGTCCGTTCAAGTACAGGCAGGCTAAAACAGAACTTTTAGTCTTCCTTCCCAAAGCCCTCCTTATTACCTACACTCTTGATCCATGTGGATAACATCAGCATTTTTATTATTGTTTGGTCCACAACAGGTATTTTCACCTGAAAACTCTGCCTAAAGCCTCAGATTCAGGAATATCTATATCTAGCTTATTCTGCATAAAATCTCTGAGGTATAGCCTGTCTGACCCATCCACACAACTATGTTTTCTTAGCTGTCATCACCTTTTATCTTATTTCAATATTTGTCTTTCTGCCTTGACAAACACAGTCTATGTAGAATGCTGCTATCAAGGTTATTTTCCTAGGCTGTCACTTTGACCAGGTCACATGTCAGTCTTTGCATCCCTCCACTGGCTTCCTCTTCTGTTGTGTCCAACTACTTACCTTCATTTTCACGGCCCTTCTTGGTCTCTCCTAACCCTCTCTGTCATCAAGAGGTATAGCATAATATCCATCGTGTAAACATCTTTAACTCAGGAACTGACTGCCTTTCTAATAATATGCTATAGTACAATCATATATAGGGACTTACCGAATTTGTGATTTTGCAGATTTCATGGATTCAGCAAAATCCAGCATTGCCTGCAAAATCCACGGAATCCATCGGGAAAAAACAAAAAAACTTACCAAAAATAAAACGCTGTCTCCCCAGAGGGATCCCACAGTCTTCAGCATGCTATAGCAGCCCATCAGGGTTGGGAAAGTGATGGGGATGCCTACTTGAAGGGCAGCCAGAAAGATGTCTGCTGACCCCTCCTACTGTTGATTGGCTGCAAGGGCTGCCTGTCATGTGGCCCTGTCCCTCTCCACCAATCGATGGTGAAAGGTGGGGCTTCATAGATTTTATAGACATTAGGGCTGGAAGGGACCTCGGAAGATCTTTGAGTCCAGCCCCTTGCCCCAGGGGCAGGAAGTCAGCTGGGGTCATAGGATCCCAGCAAGATAAACGTCCACATTTCTCTTGAAGGCGTTCAAAGTAGGTGCTTGAACCACCTCCAGTGGCAGTCTATTCCAGACCTTGGGGGCTCTGACAGTAAAGAAGTTCTTCCTTATATCTAGCCTGAAACTGCCCTGGAGGAATTTGTGACCTTTCAACCTTGTCATCCCTTGGGGCACTCTGGTGAACAGATGTTCCCCCAGATCCTGGTGAGTACCCCTTATACATTTATAGGCAGCCATCAGATCACCCTGCGCTTCTCCAGGCTGAAAAATCCCATAGCTCTCAGCCTCTCATCATAAGGTCTGTTGTTCTGACCTCTGATCATGCGCGTGGCTCTCCTCTGGACTCTCTCAAGCTTCTCCACATCCTTTTTGAATTGAGGAGCCCAAAACTGGATGCAGTACTCCAACTGCAGCCTCACCAAGGTCAAGTACAATGGGAGAATGACATCCTGGGATTTGCTTGAGAAGCATCTATGGATGCAAGCCAGCATTGTGCTCACTTTACTAGCTGCAGCATCAGATTGATGACTCATGTTCATCTTGTGGTCAATCATGACCCCCAAGTCCCTTTTGTCCATAGTGCTAGCCAGTGTAACACTGCCAAACCTATAAGCATGCTGCGGGTTTTTCTTCCCAAGGTGGAGAACCTTGCATTTTTTGGCATTAAACACCATCAGGTTCTCGTCTGCCCACTTCCTGAGTCTGTCGAGGTCAGCCTGGATTGCCCTCCTGTCCTCAGGCATGGACGCTTTACCCCAAAGTTTGGTGTTGTTGGCGAACTTGCACAATCCGCTTCTGACTCCAATGTCCACATCATTAATGAAGATGTTGAATAGTATAGACCCAAGAACAGAGCCTTGAGGGACCCCACCAGTCACAGTGCACCATGATGATTGGCTTCTATCAACCAGCACCCTGTGGGCCCAACTACAGAGCCAATTCCCTAGCCAGTGGATCGTGATGAAGCCGAGGCTGCAGTTGGCCGGTTTTGCTAAGAGGTGATCATGGGATACCAGATTGAAGGCTTTTTTAAAGTCAAGATATATGACATCAATCTCTTCCCCCTTGTCCAGGTGATAGATCACCTGGTTGTAAAAGGAAATAAGATTGGTCAAGCAAGACCTACCCACAAGAAACCCGTGTTGGCTATCCCTCAGGATGTTGTCATCAGCCAGTCTGTTAAGAATGGTTTCTTTGATAATACTTTCTAAGACCTTCCCCTGAATAGAGGTCAGGCTGATGGGCCTGTAGTCTGCCAGAGCCACTTTACTCCCTCTCTTGAAGATAGGCACCACCAGAAAGGACAGGGTGGGGAAGAAAGGGGAAGGGGTTGCGCTCTATGTCAGTGAGCAATATACGTCAACCCTCATCAAGATGGAATCCAAGGATGAGGAGGTAGAAGGATTGTGGGTTAGGCTACATGGGGGGCAAGGAGAAAGGGATTTGGTGGTAGGGGTCTGCTACAGACCCCCACATCAAGGGGAAGAAAGAGATTCGGGGCTTCTGAGGCAACTCTCGGAGACCATAAAAGCTAAAGAGGCAGTAGTCATGGGGGACCTAAACTACCCGGACATCTGCTGGGAGTCACAGACAGCAAAGTCCCACCGCTCACGCAGGTTTCTAACCTGTGTACAGGACCTCCACCTGACACAGGAGGTACA
>NW_005842825.1:650713-652714 GCF_000455745.1 Alligator sinensis | reverse complement strand
GGCTGCCTATAAGTTCATCACGGGGGCACAGAAGGGAATTGGTGAGTATTTATTCACCAAGGCGCCCCCGGGGGTTACAAGAAATAATGGCCACAAGCTAGCAGAGAGCAGATTTAGACTGGACATTAGGAAGAACTTCTTCACAGTTAGAGTGGCCAGGGTCTGGAACGGGCTCCCAAGGGAGGTGGTGCTCTTCCCTACCCTGGGGGTCTTCAAGAGGAGGTTGGATGAGTATCTAGCTGGGGTCATCTAGACCCAGTACTCTTTCCTGCTTATGCAGGGGGGCGGACTCGATGATCTATTGAGGTCCCTTCTGACCCTAACATCTATGAATCTATGAATTGGCCTTCTTCCAATCTTTGGTCAGTTCACCAGAGTGCCAGGAGTTCTCAAAGATCTGTGCCAGGAGCTGAGCTATGATGCTTGCCAGCTCCTTGAGTACCCTGGGGTATAAACTGTCAGGGCCAACTGACTTGAAGATATCCAGCCTTTTAAGGTGTTCTTTCACAAGGTCAGCATTGATGGAGGGTAAGGAATCTCCCTCGCCCAGACCTTCCCATCCCGTAATGGGCAGGGACATCCCTGAGAGAAAGAAGGGGGGTAAGAGCGCTCTGAAACCCCCATGGCTCAGCAAAGGCATTCGAGAATGCCTGAGGGCCAAAAGGGAGGCGTACACCCATTGGAAGAGAGGGGCTGTCACCAAGGAGGAATACTCCTCCTTGGCCCGTGAGTGTAAGATGGCCATTAGGAAGGCCAAGGCAGGGGTGGAGCGCAGGCTAACGACCAGGATTAAGGACAACAAAAAGTCCTTCTTCAAACACATTGGGAGTAAGAAGCGGGCACCAGGTAATGTAGGGCCCCTGTTAGACTCAAATGGTAATCTTGTGGCTACGCCAGACAAGAAAGCCAAAATCTTTAACAAATTCTTTGTCTCTGTTTTCTTGGACAGGGAACAGGACAGCTCTCCCACCACAGGTAGGGGCAATCTTGAGGATAGCCCTGCCAGGCCTCGGATCTGCGCAGAAGTAGTTAGGGATCTTCTGGAAGGGCTGGATGTTTTCAAATCTGCGAGCCCTGATGCCTTCCACCCACAGATGTTGAGGGAGCTGGCGGGGGTCATTGCTGTGCCCCTGGCCCGGCTGTACGAGTGATCATGGTCTACAGGCCAGGTGCCTGGAGATTGGAAACTAGCTAATGTGGTCCCCATCTAAAAGAAAGGGAGGAAGGAGGACCTGGGAAACTATAGGCCCATAAGGCTCACATCAGTCTTGGGGAAAATTCTTGAAAAAATCATTAAGGAGCACATCTGTGAGGGGCCAACAGGGGAGATCATGCTCAGGGGAAATCAACATGGGTTCATCAAAGGCAGGTCCTGCCAGACCAACCTGATGGCCTTTTATGACCAGGTAACTAAATCCCTGGATGACAGTGATGCTGTGGATGTAGAGTTTCTGTACTTTAAGAAGATCTTTGACACTGTGTCTCACCCCATTTTCATTAATAAAATGAGTGACTGTGGCATTGATGCCTACACAGTTGGATGGGTCAAAAATTGGCTGATGGGGCGCACCCAGAGAGTGGTGGTGGATGGGTCGTACTCGACCTGGTGGGATGTGAACAGTGGGATCCCCAGGGCTTGGTCCTGGGGCCTACACTGTTCAACATCTTCATCAGCGACTTGGACAAGGCGGTGGAAAACATGTTATCCAAGTTTGCCGATGACACCAAGATGTGGGGAGGGGTAGGCATGCTCGAAGGGAGAGAGAGACTGCAATTAGACTTAGACAGACTACAGAAGTGGGCGGATGGTAATAGGATGGGGTTCAATGTAGATAAATGCAGGGTGCTGCACCTGGGGAGAAGGAATCCACAGCATACATACAAGCTGGGGAGCTCCCCCCTTGTGAGTGCAGAGGCAGAAAGGGATCTTGGAGTCATTATTGACTCCAAGATGAACATGAGCCGCCAATGCCAGACCGCAGCCAGCAAAGCCAACCACAC
>NW_005842825.1:635968-650613 GCF_000455745.1 Alligator sinensis | reverse complement strand
CTGGGTTGGAGGGCAACAGGGAAGCCCCTATGAGGAGAGGCTGAGGGACCTGAACCTGTTCAACCTCAGCAAGCGGAGGCTGAGGAGGGATTTGGTGGCTGCCTACAAACTCATTAGGGAAGATCAGCAGCAAATAGGAAGAGCCCTATTCTCCCCAGCAGCACCTGGGGTGATGAGGAACAATGGCCAGAAGGTGCTAGAGAATAGGTTCAGGTTAGAGATTAGGAGGCACTATTTCACTGTCAAGGTAGCATGGATCTGGAACCAACTTCCTTGGGAAGTGGTCCTCACTCCTACCTTGGGTAAATTCAAAAAGAGGTTGGATGAACACCTGTCTGGGGACATGTGATCCTAGCGTGTGCTCCAACCAGTGGCGGGGGGTTAGACTATCTATTTAGGTCCCTTCTGACCCCTAACTACTACTACTACTATCCCTTGGGACTGGTGAAAAACCAATGCAAAGTACCCATTTAGCAAGTTGGCTTTTTCCTGGGAGTCAGCTGTCAGTTGTCCCATCTGGTTTAGCAGGGGTTCAACGTTACCCTTGCTTTTCCTCCGGCTCCCCACATATCTAAATAAGGACTTTTTATTGTCCTTGATACTTGTAGCTAGTTGGAGTTCAGTTGCAGCCTTGGCTTTCCTAGTTCACTCCCTGTAGGTCTAGACCAGTGCAGAATATTCCTCCTTGGAGGTGGATCCAGTCCTCCATCCTTTGTAGGTCTTTCTTTTTATATGCAGGGGGTCTGCTAGTTCCCTGCAGAGTCAAGGGGGCTGCTGTGCCCTTTTGCTGCCTTTCCTCCAAGATGGAATAGACTTAGCTTGTGCATCCAGGATGGCTCCCTTGAGGAGCAACCACTCATCCTGAACTCCCCTCCCCTTTGGGTCTTGGTCCCTTAGGGCCTCACTGACAAGCTTCCTGAGCTTGTCAAAGTCAGTTTTCCTGAAGTCGAGGACTTCTGTATTGCTGACTGACTTGCCAGCTTTACAGTGGATGGTGAAGGTGATCAGCTTGTAGTCACTGTCACCCAGCTTCCCTTCAATCCTTAGGTCGCTGATTGGGTTGTCCCCCATTGCCAGTACCAGGTCAAGCAGCGCTTTACCTCTCATCGGCCCGTAGACTTCTTGAGTCAGAGCTCATCCACGCATGTGAGGAAGCTTTGCGACCATTTGGATTTGGCTGAGTGCTCTTCCCACAAGATGTCTGGGTAGTTGAAGTCTCCCATGACAACCATGGACCTAGAGCGTGCAGCCTCAGCAAATTCCCTGGCGAACTCCTGGTCAAGCTCTGGATCCTAGGTTCATGACAGATAGCCCACACTCCCAATCTCTGTTAAGGGATCAGGCCATGGGGCCCCCAGTCAGGGGTGGGGTGGGGAGGTGGGGCATCATGCTCTGCCCGTGAAATGGCTGCCCAGGCCCACGTTCTACCCACAAAATCAGGGGGCAGCCCCTAATCATATATTATGCTATTGCTGTAGGAATTTCTGGATGAATGTTTATGGCCTGTGGCATTTTTTATTATTAGATGTGTGTCTTTGCTTACATCTAGATCAGATTATATTATTATAGTAACTTCTTCTGTTCACATTTTGATTCAGTTAAACCAAGACTGTCTAAATTTTGAGTGGCCAGAAGCCACAGGCTTCCTCGGCTATACCTCTATCACAAAGGGTGGATCCAGGGAGGCAAGGGGTGGGGACTGCAGTGGTGCAGTTGTACCCCCTCCCCCTCCAATTCCTGGCTCTACCCAGAATTTAAAACCAGCTGCCTGGGAATGGCAGCAGCATTTCTATTCAGGCAGCACTGAGGGGGGAGCTTGACTTCATGGCTCATTAAAATCCACCAGATTCCTTCTAAACTCTTCATTTCACAGGTGTTAACAGCCCTCTCCTTTTTTACAACCTTACCTAGTGGGTTGATGTTCCACTAATCGAGGTATCCTTTCTTCTGATAAAGTAGCCCCTATTTCATAGCCCTTCAGACTGCTTTTGAAAACACTAGTTAAAAACATTGGCTCAGGTAAACATCAACTCAGGTGTGGAAATACCTTTCAGTGAAGCATTGGATGTATGGTCAAGGTGCACAGTTAGATTTTGTCTGATTCTGAAAGAGAAGTACATTTAATTTTAATTACAATAGCACAGAAGAAACAACATTTTTAAAATTATTTTTTGCCTGGCTGGTTGCAGATTTTTATATATAATATAGCAAATTAATACACATTCCAATAAAGTGATAGTTGTATTTGCTGATCTTAAACCGAATAATATAGCTTTAAGCCCCTAGTATATTAATAAAGTTTCTAGTTTCTTTTTTTGTGGAGAAAAGTGTGTGTTGTGTTATATGTGAGGATGTACCACACTGTCTTCATCCCCTTCAAAATCCTAGATCTACCCATGGCTGTCACCCCTCTCCCCCCCTGCCCTCCCCCCCATGGCACTGCACAGATGCCCCTGTCCTGTGCCACATAGGGGCCCCCTCCTCCCCATTGTGTTGTGCTGTGCTGGCACCCTAGGTCCCAGGAGGAAGCCCTCAGCTAAGGGCTTCTTTGGCCCCACATGCCATGCCATCCTGCCTGCAGCAAGCTGGCAGCAGAAGGTGGAGGAAGCAGGGAGAGCCCAGTGACTCTGGGCAGAGCCAATGGTTGGCAGGGAGGAGGGAAGTGACAGTTTAACCCTTTGGGGGCCATATATGGCCTATGGGCTATAGGTTGGATAGCCCTGAGTTGAACAAATGGTTTCCCTTGAATCTTTGCTTCCTTTGTGCACAGTTGGAAAATGCTAACAGAAATAAACACAACTATATTTTAAATCAGTGGTCTCTTACATTTCATTTGTATAAAATTAATCAGATTATAAAATACAAAACAAAATTGAGACTATTGACCTAATTTTTTTTTAAGTCAAAGGCTGCAGAACTGCAGCCGTTGAAAGTCCAGTATAGACAAATGGCATCATACCATGATGCCACACACACTTGTCTGTGTAAAACAAATATAACATCGTGCAGCATCACACTTTTGGTTTTTTGGGGGAGTTTTTCCTGGTATTTAGGTAAAACCAATGCTTAAGAAGCTGAAGGGTTTTGAAGGAAAACACGAGAGCGTATTCTCCATTCCAGTTAGAAGAGACCTGGATATCCAGATTTTAACTGGGTTTCTGTCTACATTCCAAAATAAGATATAATTAAGATTTTACTTTCAGCAGCACAGACTATAAGTAGTAATAACAACTTTAGCTTAGACAGACCATTCCAAATCTCTCTCCCAATCTCTCTCTTGCTATTCAGATGAATGAATACTTTTATCTTTTGCCCACTTACCTTTTGGCAGTCAGTTCTGTCCAACAGACCAGATTTTCATTAGTGACTGGTGAACTTCAAAAATTGTTATAGGTTCAGTTTGCTTCAAATATAAGCATCTAGCAATTCCAATGTGTTGCCAACTGTCCATCTGAAAAATTATGTTTGAAATCTCAGGAGAATGCTCTATTGTGTGAGATTTCCAATGTTTGTCATTTTTTAGATTGTAAGACATACCGTGGGATTAGACTCCCTTGTGGTTAAGCATATTCTCTCTCTGGTTGCCAGCTGCAATTGAAAATAGTGAAATACACAGAATGGAGATTTGGCAGGGCAGGGTGAAGGCACACAGACACACACAGACATTTAAAACAGCATGATGCTAAAACAATGGAGTTTGTTTAAATGGATTAGAAATTGATAAAATGATAAATCACCAAGAAGTAATGTGTATGAGACTGGTTGATAGTGGGGATCTGATGGGAATCTGTTCTCATCCCAATATATTTGGTCTCTTTGGCTGCTGAGAGATGTGGACAACCCCCCCCCGGTGCTTTACTGGAAAAAGTAGCATGTTAGTTCGACACAGCTTTGCAGCGTCTGTATAGATCGGGTGCTTCAGAGGGGCTTTTTATACAGACATTGAGCGAACCGGGTCCAACTAATGCAATGCCTCCTCTGGGCATGCGCTGGGCTTGGCGTGGGAGCACATTGAGTTTAAAGTAAAATGCTGGGGGGGTGGGGGTGGAGTTTCACATCTGAAGCCAGCCTTGATATGGAAGAAAAAAATTTGCAAATGATGCAGATTGCTGAATTGGCAAAAAATGGATACCAAAGAATTACATTGACTTTTCTGGGTCACTTGGTAAACTGGATTCATTCAAGCAGCATGTGCTTTAACAGATAAATATGTAGGAGTATACATTCAAGAACAAAGCACATAGGCCAGCTGATCTCCTGGAGAGGATTTTGTCTACTGGTTATCGACTGTGTCCCCGTGTGCTCCCAGCTCAGTGCTGTAACTGAGCGGGAGAATCTGATCCTGGGATGCATACGGAAGAAAGCATCAATTACAGTAAACAGTGTTAGCGAGCGCATTATTGGAATTCTGTCTCCAGGTGCTGTGTTAACAGTTAAAAGAGGTTGACAATATAGAAGAAAATTCAGGCAAGAGCAGAAAAAATGAGATTTGAAAAATGTGTCTGATCATGAAACTGAAAAGCTCAATCTACTTATCAAAGAGACGGTGAAAGGTGACTTGAACCTGATCTAGCAGTACTTGTGTGAGAAAGAGTACTGGGAGTTGGTGGGTTTTTAAGATAGCAGAAATTGGCACAATGAGATCCAGTGGCTGGAAGTTAAAGGTAGACAATTTTGTAGAAGAAATAAGGTGCACATTTAAACAATGTATATAGTTAGCCATTGAAACAGTTAACCTAGGCATGTGGTATTTAAAATAGTTATATCAAGGTTAGCTGCTTTGGTGGGGGAGATGCTACAGCTCAAGCAGAAGTTACATGTTTGATACAGTATAAGGGTTTGGGTTGTAGCCGTGTTGGTCTAAGGACATAGGCAGACAAGGTTCCTTGGGTGAATTTGATATCTTTTATTAGACCAACCCAAATGGTTGGAGAATAGTTATTAAGCAAGCTTTCGGGTTCAAAAACCCTTCGTCAGGCCAAGGAAGCTTCAGCAGTTGGAAGCATCCAGGAAGAGCACACACCAACTGCTGAAGCTTCCTTAGCCTGACACGAAGGGTTTTTGAACCCGAAAGCTTGCTTAATAACTGTTCTCCAACCATTTGGGTTGGTCTAATAAAAGATATCAAATTCACCCAAGGAACCTTGTCTGATACAGTATAAGAAACTTGGTGGGAATGTGCTTTTGCCTGTGAGATGTAAGAAGTCAGAATAGTTGATGATAGTGAACCCCACTTGGCTTAAGATGTATTAAAAAGCTTTTTCACCCTTATGGTTGCTGAGAAAATCATGAAAATGTGATTCCAGTGTACCAGAAAGAAAAACAAAATAAATCACCCAGAATGAATTTATAATATTTTTTTGATATCTTTGGAAGGCTTGAGTCATGGTATTTGAATGTTTGAGGTTAACAATGATATTCTAGTCTCATTTGCTACAGTGCATTACTCTGAAAGCATACACACATCCTCTTTTACTAATTGTATTCTTACATTAGAGAATTCTATTTCTTAAAGACAAAGTGGCATAGCATTTATAAGCGTGTATTTCTCCACTGTGTTATGCAAAGCTCCTGCTTATAGGTTCAACCACCTGCTGTTACAATAGCATGTTGTCAAGTCAATCAGTATAAAGTGTTTCTTCTTCTATAGTGTGAATTTAAAGTAACTACTGTTGCTGTTTAAGAGAAATATTAGTTTTGACACTGGTTTTGGTTTAGGATTAATCAGTTATTAATTAATTCACCTTTAACAAAAGGTTTAGTAGGTACATACTGTCCTTTCATCACTAAGACACTTTTTTGCAACAGCATTTCTGGTGCTAATAAGGCTGCATTTGGATCTCATATGTCCAGTATATGTTAGAAAATGAAACTTATTGAGCAGAGAATGGAAGAATTTACATTTATGGGCAATTCTAGCTGTAGCAAGGTGGGCCTTCCCGCTAGCCGCAGCTATTGCCCCACCTGCCTCTGGGCATGCCGCCCACCTGCCTCTTCTGCCACACTTTGTTGGTTAATAATAAGCTGCTAAATAAGGCAGGAGGCTGCCCATTACTGCACCCCAATATTTGGGGGTATCCACGGCTCTGTACCTCCCCTACACCATGGCCCAAGCCTCGCAGATGGCATCCAGATGTTACGGTGCTCCCGGCCTACAGCCAGAGCATGCTTAGGTCACGCAGTGAGGCCTCAGTCACATGCAGATTCATACCGCCTGCCTCTCACTCGGGCCTCACTAACACCACCCTCTCTCACGGGGTCTCTTTCACGCATTGACAACTTATGCCGCCTTGCTCCCTCTTGGAGCGGACACCCTTTGGCCATAGGCTTAGCTAGTCCACTCCTTGGGTGGCAGACGTACCATCTGTTGGGCCTCTCCCGCAACCCTCACTGGGGTAGTGACCAGCCAATTACCTGACCGGGTCTAAGCATACTCTGGCCCCTTTCAGGGTAACACTATGTGTATGTATACATACTGGGCCCTCAGCCCTCTGGTTTTTCTCCCCCTTCACTGGGGCTCCCCATCTCTGCCCCCTCACTCAGGGCTCCACACCGCCCCCTTCACTTGGGGCTATGGGGCTTTATTCCCCGGTGGGCTCAGGTGGCCGTGGCCGTAGCCATGCTTGGCCCCCACTCTCCCTCCTTGGGGTCTTGTACCCCATAGGGCTCAGGTGGCCGCAGCTGTGCCTGACCCCACTAACTCCAGTGTCACCTATCCACCCGAAGGTGGGAACTGAGGTTAAGGCACCCCAACCCACCTTTCACTGGGGTGGTAACTAGCCTGGCATCTCCTGGGGGCTCCCATGCCACTGAGAGCCCCACCAGGCCACCCACTCCTGGAAGGGTGCAGTTTTAGGTCATGCCCAGAACCAGGAGTCTCCTGATCATCCCCTATAGCAGCCTTGTAGCCAGGCAATGTTGTTGCTTGGCCTTCTAGCAGCAAAATGCCCTGCTTATATAGGCAACCCTGACTCTAAAATGGCTGCCTTCATCAGGCACCTGCTGGCTGCTAGGTTCAGGCCCTTAAAGTGGCAGGCACAAACAGTGCCCTGCCATGCTAGCTGCAAGAATGAGGAGTTTTATTTCAGTAATATTTCATTATGTCAGGAAGACCACAGGAGGGCGTTAGCATATAATGTATGTGAAGTGCCTGCAGGCCACAAAGACAGTTTCATAACAGACAATGGACACCTAAGAAGAAAACCTCTATGTAAACTGAATTTAAAGAAGCATACAACAACTGGTTATGTGTTTGTCTTGAAAAGAGAACCAATTAAAAAAAAGAAAGAACGAACCAAAATGGTCAACAGGTTGCAGCTTTCTTTAGAATCAAAAGGAAACTAGAGATTTATCTTTGGTCTTAGTGATTTTAAACTAATGCTGCGTACAGACATTTGGGGAGGTTGAGGAAGAGCAGAACATGGTAAAACTGGCCACCTGATCTAACTTAGTTTGCCCAGGTGAGGACCTTAAACCAGTTAGGTGGATCTATGTGCAAATTGCACTAAAGTTCAAGACAGTTAGATCAGTTGAAAAACGGCTGACCCAATCTAAGTTAATCTCATCTCCAAGGTTCACCTAACTTAGATTGAATTGGTCATTTTTAGACTGAGCTAACTGTCCTAAACTTTTGTACAGTTCCCAGTACAGCCCCAGGGCTGGAAAAGCCCAACTGTCAACCCCAGCTCCGGGACTGTGCTTTCCATACCCCCTCTCTGGCACCAGGCTATTTTTAGCCCTCCAGCCACTGACCCCCAGGCCCAGAGGGACAACATCCCCTCACCCCCATCAGATGGACAGCATCCCACCCCAGTCCACCAACCCCACCATCATGCAAGCTACTCCCAGTGCCATTTTTAGCAGCATTTGCCAGTGTTGGGGGTTGAGTAAGTAAATTGGGCAGGGGATGGGATGGGGGCATTGTTTTTCTGGGAGTTGGGGGTCTAAAAATAGCCCCATGTCCCAGAGAGTGGAGAAGAGAGCCCCCCCCAACCCCCTGCAGACTCCACAAGCCCTCTTGATCCTGACAAACCCTCCCAGACCCCAGCAACCCCCTCAGACCCTGCCTTCCCCCATAATTTCTCTTGCAGACATTGCTTGCCCTCGGACCCCCAAAGCCCCTATGTGGATGCCGCTTGCTCTCCTGATGCTCTGATCCTTCTGCAGACCTGCCTCCTGCCCCCAATCCTCCCGTGAACCCTGCCTGCTCCCCTGACCCTCCCCCCTGTGGATCCTCCCCATCCTCCCACAGAGACTACTTGCCCCCCCAACCCTCCCCATTAGCCCTCCCATCCCAACTTACCTTAGATTGGATGGCCATTTTTTAGCTCTAACTTCCCCCTAAGCTCCCCAGATGTCTGTACCCAGCCTAAATGTGTAGGTCTAGAGAATTTGTACATATATAGCTATTTTTGCTTCAGATGCTCTAAAGGAGCTTTATTTTTAGGATCTGTCAGTCCAAAAGAAGCTCCATAAACTGGGGGTAAGTAACTCTTGACCTTCCAAATCCCAGTTATCATAAGCAAAAGATGTAGCCTGTGGTGGCTGCAATTCCTAGTATTTATGGATCATGAGATATCATAGGCTAAATCTGTCACTCATTTATTGTCTCTTGCTTAGAACAGCATGATTTTGGTGGTTTGAATTCCACATTATGTGAGAACATTTTTCTGGGGGACCCATTTTAATGGAAAACTGACTACAGATAAACTAAATGAGTAGTGTCAGTGTAACTCAGTGTTTTGTTATGCAAGAAGTGACTCTAATGCTGTGGATTAATGGGCAGGCTATGGGTGGAATGGGAAAATCTTATGCTAAATGCAGTTGATTATGAACGGTAATATATGGTGTACATTTATGTAAATACCAGTGGAAAAAGGACAGAGGGAAGAAATACAATCACATAAGCCTATTTGATTTTACTTTTATGTTCTGTTTCTAAGAAGATACAGAAATATATTGAAGAACAAGAATAACGTAAATGTAACAGGAACTCAGAAGTGCAAGGTCATTCCCGATTATTACTTTACTTAGTAATTTCTTTTTCAAGTTCTAAAATCTTGTTATACTTTGCATATATTCTTAGCCTTGAACATTGGAACTATTTTTATGTTTAGGATTTAAATATATACATAATTCTTTGCAAAATTTGAATTTGACTAATCTAGTTTATGATAAGGACACGAGAAGAAGATTCCACCACTGCTCAGCACCAGTAAGGCTTTAACTGAAGTATTATGTCGAGTTTTGGGCACTGTACTTCAAGAAACACAAACTGGTTGGAGAGAGTCCAAAGGAGAGCAATAAAAATCAGCAAAAATTTAGAAAACATGACCTACACAAAAAATTGAAAGAAGATTGGGAAAAAGTTTGAGAGGAAAAAAAGACTAAGTAGCTCTCAAATATATGAAATACAGTGTAAAGAGGAAGGCTATAAATTGTTGTCTCATCCTAAGAAACATGAAGAAAAATAAATTCTTGCCTTACAATAGGCAAGAAATGGATATCAGGAAAAAGCTCTCTCAATACAAGGACAGTTAAGCATTGGAATAGATTACCTAGGGAACTTGTTGAATCTTTATCACTGGAAGAGGATTAGCAAAAAGTAGAAGAGGATGGCACCTTAAAGACTAGTTGTTTCAGAGAGGCATGAGCTTTTGTAGGCAACAATGTATTTCATTAGAAGCTGCATCTAATAGCTAAGTTGTTGCCTATGAAAGCTAGGTGCCTCTCTGAATCAGTTAGTCTCTAAGGTGCTACACTACCCTGACTTCAGCCTAGCATGACGCACCACTATGGAAGAGGATTTTAACAGCACATTGGACAAGATCTTTTGGAAATACTTAAGTATATTTGTTCATGTCATGAGGCAGGCAGATGGAGTGGATAACCTCTTAGGGTCACTTCCATTCCTATTTTTTTATGCATATAGATCTCTGTGGGAAAACTGACACACTACAATAGAGCCTAAAATATTTAAGCCTATTCTAATCAAAACAGTGCCTGCTATAATACAAGGTGACAAGCCTGGCTCTTTTTTAAAGTGTATTATGGTTTGCAAAGAAGGCAGAGAACTTGTCTCTGGTTGTTTGTTTCCCTCAAATGCTACCATTCTCAATCCCTCTCTTCCTAATGCCAGTCAGCTCTTACAAAGAAAGCATTAAAAATCAATAAAGGATTCAAACCACCATTGCAAATGGAAATCATTAAATCAGGCTGTGACCCAAATATTTTTTGCAGTGTGCCTAAAAGTGTTCTCTGACTATTGAGAAGAGTGGAAAAAAATTCCTCAACCAGGAAAGAAATGCAAACAGAATGTCATTTGATTGTATATGAAGGCAGCATACTGAATTTCTTCAGAATGCTAAGCTTGATGTCTTATAAGAGATTCCTGAAAGCTATGTATCAAATGAAAAATGGTTTAATATGAGCTTTGTTAGAGATGGAAAATAAAAATAAGGCGGTCGAATCTCTGAATCAAAATTGAACCGGGAGACCAATAAAAAGGTCCAAAATGATTCAAAGCTCTCTGAATCAATTCAGAAAAGATTCAGAGAGATTCGGCAATTTGGGCAGGTCCCACTTGCCGCTGCTAGTAAGTAGGAGGTGGGGGAGGGGGGTTAGAGGAGTGGGGAGGGGACTATGGGGAGACCCCCAGCAGTCCCCATCCCCTGTCTGCTCCCCCAGCTCCCCTGAGGGCCCCCTGACCCCCACCCACGTCAATAGTTGGCTTGCTCAGCCACAGCATCCCAGCACTTAAAAAAATAAAAAATAAAAAAAAATCCCTGCACTCGCTGTTGCAGTGGCCGTCAGGGTTTCTGGGGGCTTGTGACAGAGCCCCCGCCCCATTCAGCACAGGGTAGTGGGGATCACTCCCCTGCCTGGCAGGAGCCGGTGAGTGTGGGGCTTTTTTTTTTTTAAAGGGGAGGTTGGGGCTTGTTGGGGCAGCCAGTGACAGGGCTAGGAGAGTGGGTAGAGGATGGGGCCTGTTTGATTCAGAGATTTGGCTGATTCGGCAGTGGCCAAATCAATTCAGTACAGTGATTCAAATCACTGAATCGAATCACTGTCCCCT
Organism: Alligator sinensis; assembly: GCF_000455745.1. Taxonomy (NCBI): domain Eukaryota; kingdom Metazoa; phylum Chordata; order Crocodylia; family Alligatoridae; genus Alligator; species Alligator sinensis. The sequence continues at coordinate 639,539 of NW_005842825.1, read as the reverse complement.
TAATCAGCTGAATCCGAAGCGAATACAAGCTGCTTCGAACAGGCCTATTAAAAATGTGTCTTTGCGTGACACATTCCAAAATAGAAAAAGGTGTGCAAGTTATGCATGTAGTTGTAACACTTACCCGTTTCCTGTTTCTTTGTTCCTTCATGATAAGCAAGTATTCAGCAAAAATTTACAAGAATCCCATTCTAAAGCCTTTTCTACACTAGGCTTTTTGCCAAAAAATTCTCATCATCAGAACTGAGCCACAATGGTAGAAGCCCTAGAGTTTTTGGAATTGTACTAGATAATGTTAGGTAAGTGTTGAAAACTTCGGCTGCTGTCTAGAGTCCCCTTTATACCATTGCTTCTCCTACTGTTACCATAATTGGGAACAAACTGGTGGTAGCAATGGTGGAAAAATGTTGACATGATAGCTTGTCGCTATGGTGACATAGCATCTCATGTAGATGTGCCCACTGGCATCTATATTAAGCTATGTCACTGTAGCTCGTTGCTGTCTGGCTCACATGTAAACGCGCCCGGTGAGTTGAAAACAGATAGGCTTTGGGACTAAGGAAAGGAAACATAGTGCTCATGAGATCAGTACTAATGTGTGTACACACAATTTTAAAGTCTGCATGAGCAATGACATACTTTGATTTACCATTCCAGACATTTGTCACTTCAGTATTTTAAATTGTAAACCTTGTCCATGAAGCTCCCCTAATGTGATTACTCAAAGAAAAGAGAAACACCCAATGTACCTTTTCCTACCAACGCAATGATGCAGTATTAAAGCTGAAAAATCAAGGACTCCAAAATAGTAAAACTCAAATGCTATAATATTTTGGCCATCTTCTAAATATATCCTGAATTAGAATGTTTGAGTAAGTAAAGACTTCTGGTTACATCTTCAGATCTCTCAATATCCTTTCTCAATACCCAGTGATAGAGAAAAGCAAATGGAGACAGGAGAAGTAGGAGGAGATCATAGTAGTCAAGGTTTTTTAGCTGGTTACTGAAACACTGTAAAATTACCCTAACCTGGAATTTTTACTGTCTCCTAGGAAGTCTTTGCAAGTTGAAGCAGGGGTGGTGGTTGTGTAAATGTTATGACCAGTTCAGCAACATTGGCTTGCCCTGTTTAGTTTATGACATTAACATTCATGGTTAGCTTGGTCATGCTCAGTTCAGTCAAGCAGTGAACTAGTTTTACAAGTATTTGAGTATCTTGGATTGCTCAGGTCACGGTCCAAGAAATAAAAGTAAACATAGTAAATATAAAGGCTCAAATAAAACTAGAGGAGCTGCATTTTTCATTGCTTATTATTCATCAAAACTTTGTGTACAGTTAGTATATTAATAAGTAGAGTTTGTTCAGTCTGGTAACATTTTACTCTGTGATATGCAATTAGTTTAATGCAAAAAACTGTTTATCAAGTAAAAAAATATAATTTCAAGCTTCAAACTGTTCTGTGGTAAAAATTAAAGCACCTATTCATTTGTCACTAACTTCATATAAAAATAAACAGCCAAGAAATGGTACAGTACCTGTCTATCCCAATTATAGTGTTTTACAAGACTCACTTTTTTCCCCAAGTTCTCATGTTTGTTTCTGTAAAAAAAATTTCTATTCATTATGTCAAGTTAGCTGACATAAATGTATGCTATGAAGATGAATATATTGAAAATGAATGCAAATATATGCATTCAGTAAAATAGTGCATAACAAGATTTCTTCAAGAAACTAATGAAAAAACTACAATTTAAGTGTCTTTTGCATATTATGAAGAGGAGGCAAATACTTGTTCTCGTACATCTATACTTGGCAAGGTAAGATTGAGTTTGTTTCTATGAGATTTATAAAATTAAGTATGGTTAGACTTTAGATGTAGGGTATTTGTCCTATTTATCAACAGACACCTATATAACATTTTGGTCAATAACAGGTCAAACTGTGAGCATGCCATATAGGCAGTGTGAGTTCATATTAATTGGAAAAGGATTGTTTTACTGAAACTACCTATAGCTTAGTTCAGGTTTTGCTGTTATCTAGGATAAAGCAACCTTTCTCTAGCTTGTTCTTTGGTGCTCAGCTTATTGTCAAGACCTTCCATAGCTTTTATCATTTATGATGTGATTGCCTGCTTCCTGTCTTGTCCATCTTTCTTTGTTATCTTCTACAGTCCTTTGGCAACTCCAGTTCAGTTTGTCTATGGGTACATCTACATATGCCAATTTAAGGTGTATTAGCCATTTTTAAGGCACATTAAGGGCACGGGTCTACACGTGTGTGCCCTTAGTGTGCCTTAAAAATGTCGATTTTAGGCTATTCATGCCCAAATTTGATACCTGCAAGAGCAGGTAAAGTGCCTTAACATATGTGTAGACATGCTAAGGCACATTAACACTGTGTATGTTGACTAACTTGGGACTAACTTTACCATGTTAATGTGCCTTAGTATATGCACTTGTAGACGCTTGCCTAAATCACCTTAATGTGCATTAGGCAAATATGCATTAAGTTTAGGCGTGCGTAAAAAGCACATGTAGACGTGCCCTATGAGGTGCAAGTGTACCCTGCCTTTTACAGCCTTTTGATAATTAACATTACTATTTCTTGAGATTCTGTGCTTCACCCTGGAGGAGCAAGGCTTTATCATATTTTTTCAAACTTTGCAGCATTTTTATCTTAATTTTGGCAATTATTGTCTGATATTCATTTAATCAGTGAATATGCTTCTGTTGAGTAGGCCATTATCTCATCCTCTTTTAGAACTAGATGCATCAGAAATTCTTATTGTGCATTTAAAAGTATTTTACTTATTTGTTGTTTTCTTAAAGAGAAGTAGATCAGCAATACATGACCAAGCACAGGGGAGAATCTATAGATGTATATTTAGTTCAAAGGAATACTATATTGTTTAGCCCACACATTCCTTTGCAGGTGTTGCATCTGTAAGTCAGCATCTGACAGGAAAGAATACCTGTACAGAGTATTTTGGGGAGAGGCTGAACCAAAACTATCACCTGAGTTGGGTACAAAACAGGATCAGTTCCAGATGGGAGAGGACCTCCCTTGGCTCTTCAGGTCTCACTGAAAAATTCCTCCACTCATTAGGTTTGCAAACTAGTGTGAGGCGAAGAAAGATCCGCAGTTCATCCCTGTTTTTTTTCTGAAAGTGTGCTTTTCATATTTTCCCTCATTACTGCCACTAAATGAGTAGCCTGTAGACAGGATGCTTTTTCCCCAGGGAAACTGTACTATGCCTTGCCTTGTTGGTCAACTGTAGCCTTCATGCACCCAGTTCCTTCTAAAGTTAAAGATGTCCTCCACCTTCTGATTTTTTCTTCCTGCCTTTTGTTCCCTTCTTCTACTGTGACCACACTAATGCAGTAGAGGGGGTGTCCTTTCATGTTTAAACACCTCTGCTAGGTGTGGCTGATTTAAAGCACTCTTCTTAGGGACAAGCCTTAACCCTTCCTCAGTTCTAACCCTGGTTGGGGTTTGTACACTCCATCATAGGCATCTTCATTTTAAGAGCTAAGGTATTCTGTACAAATGGATAAGGATTACTACTTTTCC
>NW_005842825.1:634630-635958 GCF_000455745.1 Alligator sinensis | reverse complement strand
TACACACTATAGAGCTTGAGGTAAGTCAGTGGCACAGACAGGTTTCCTGACTACCATCTTCTTTTCTTACTTTTGGCCTTTATACATCAAAATAGCTCCTTAAAATGTTCCCTGGCCACACTGAATGCTCTTGTCCAATTAAATATTATCACAAAACTGCTCCAATTCAGGTGCTCCTGTCTTAGGTTACAGATAGAAAAGGCTTAGTTACTTGCTGGCTTAAATGGAAACAGAAGATGAATCACAAAAGGCTTCTTGGGAAGAGCCTTACATCCCTCTGAAGGATAGGGAGGAATTATTTACATTGATATAAACTGGAAAAAAGTAGAAAATCAAATATTAGCAGCATGAAATCTGAAAGCCAAAGTTTCTCCACAATTTTTATGTGGTACATCTGCAATACTTCATATTATTGTTTTTTACTCTGTTTGAATAATGTAAATCAACACCGTGTTTTTGTAAATTTGGGAAGGTATCATTTCATGCTTAGCGTCACAGACTCGCCACAAATGCTGGATTAATTTGGGGGTTTATCATGGATTATAAATGACTATTTCCCGGCATTAGGCTTACTACTTTAATGTTTGGTTTCTATTTACAGGCAACCCCCAGCTTGGTGCGCTTAATTGGTTCTGGAAAAACTGAACACTAAGCGAAATAGTGTTAAGAAAAATCCATTTCCCCATTGGATTTAATGTAAATAAAGATAATTGGTTCTGCACTACCTGCCGGCCCAGATCCTGCAGTCCTACCCTGGGCCCTGCCAGCCTGGGCCCTGGTTGCGCCACTCCTAGCAAGGCACCATGTGGGCTCTGCCAGGGAAGACATCAACTCCTCCTGGCCTCATTGTTCCCCTGCAGCGATAGCCCCTGACAGCCCGCACCCGCCGGCCCCCTGTGCATGGCCCCAGCCACCCTACCCGTGGGGACTCAGTCCTGGACCCACCTGCCCAGGGATTTATGGTGAGAAGGCATCAGGGCTCTGGCATGGGGTAAGCAGTGGGGCCACCCACCCGCCCGTGCCCCATTTTACCCAGTGGGGACTCCTTCCAGGGCACCCAGCACTGGGATGAGCTGCCACCGCCAGATCGCTGCAGGGGGTGGGGGCAGGGGAAACTCTGTGGGCTCGGCTTGTACTGGCCCAGGCCCTGCACTCCTGCCAGCTCTGGCCTTGGGCCCTGCTCTCCTGCTGCCCTGGGCCCTGCTCTCCTGCCATCCCGCTGGCATGGGCCCCGCCCTCCTGCTGCCCACCCACCCCTTCTCACTGCTGCTGCTGCTCCTCCCTGCCCACTGGCCGCCCCACCCCCACATCCCCGAGTGGACCCTGCA
>NW_005842825.1:632808-634599 GCF_000455745.1 Alligator sinensis | reverse complement strand
TGGGTCCCACTGGCCAGGGCTCCAAGCTCACACTGCCCGGCCCCCCACCCACCCCTTCTCACTGCTACTGCTCCTCCCTGTCCACTCTGGCATCATGTGCCGGAGCAGACCCCGGGCTCCTGCCACCCCTCCCTGGGCTCCCGTCGGCTGCCACTTACCAGTTCCCTCGATGCCATCACTGCTTCTCCCCACCCCTGTGCTGAACACTAAGTGAAACCAGGTAGGTATTTTAAGTTAGTGCTATAACGAAACCGCGGTAAGCGAAACCGCGTTAAGCAGGGGTTGCCTGTACAGAAATGGTAAGCTGTGTTGACATTCATCCTTTGGATGCCTGTATGTCTGTTTTAAGCATAATTACAATTTTATCATTTCATAACATATGACTTGCAATAGACAGTACGGTGCTTGTTAAGATTGTATGTTTCTCTCCTGACAATACTATTCACACATCTGAGTAGTAATGCCCCATGCTTCCCTCTGGGAGTCTGTGCAGCAGCAGGGAGCCAACCCCTCCCTGCCAATAGCTCCAAGACAAGCTGCCTGGGGCTTCTTTCTGCTCCCTGGCCCCGGGCCCCAAGCCCTATGTACCACCCAGGCCTCAGTCTCTCTCCCCCTACCCCCCTCCCCCCCGCCAGGCTTACCTGCAGGAGCTACTCTCCCGGCTGTCTGGCTGCCATGCGCACGTGTACACGCACACATGCACGTGGCGCTCCTGCCTGATTGCCCACCTCCCGCTCCCCCCAGGCCCTTACAGGCTGGAACTCTGCTTGCCTGCAAGGGGAAACCTACCGTTTCCCACATTTTTGTCCTTTAAAAGAGAAAATCCAGGGTTTTTCTCCTTAAAATGAGAACATCTGGGTTTTACCACATTTTTCCATGGTGAACGGAAGACCTGGATCCTTGTTGATCAGCCAGGGAGGTCACATTGTGTATGTGAGCTGAACCCCAGCCCCGCAAAAATGGTTACATTTCAAAGCGGGAAGACTTTAGCTGGAACGAGTCTAACAGAGATGAACATTTATCACACTTGAAGAGAATAAAGTTGGCTGAGTTAGACGGTAGAAGTTGGGTAGTGCAAGCAAAGAGAAACAGGCTTGCAGGACTTCTCTAACACAGGACTGTCCAACATGCCTACTTGGCCACCACTGCTGCCACTGCTCTGGAAGCATGGGGCTCTGGGTTTCCCTGCTCTCTTCTGGCTTCTGCTTCCTGTCCTACTCCTGGGAGCAGGACACTAGGGTGGGAGGAGGTGCTAGGGAGGGATCTGTGCTGTCCACACTGCATATAGCCAGGTGGAGAGGAGCTGGGCTGCATGCCCAGGCTGAGTGGCAGCTTCCAGGTGAGGCCATGCAGCGGACAGCCTGGGGACTTATGGCCCCCCACCACGCAGAAGTTGAACAGCCCTGCTGTAACAGGAGAAGTTGCTCGAGACAAATCTGTGGTCAGAGGTAAAAGCCACATCTTAGTGGGAAATGCAGGGTATGATCATAACAGTTAATTCTTTCGGTCTGTTTCAACATATAGTTGCATGTCTTTAGTGAGTTGTTTTGTAGATCTTTCTGCTACTTCTTTTTTCATATTGTCAGTGATTTCAGAGCAGCTGACAACTGTCTTGGACGGCCAGAGCTGACTCGAGGTGAGTTAGAAATTGCTCGTTCGTCAGGGCGGGCTGGTGAATGGAGAGGCAGACAAGGCTTAATGGTTGCAAAAACGTTTACTTACGCCGCGTGGAGTTGCGACGCAGCTGGTCCGGTCGTCTGAACAACCACGTGAGTTGTTCCAGCTGGCGGG
>NW_005842825.1:631821-632590 GCF_000455745.1 Alligator sinensis | reverse complement strand
AGCTGGCCAATAGCGGGACACAAATTGGCATTCGCATAGCAGGACCTCTTTGCACCGTGCGTTTCTGTGCTGCAAGGAAGAAATGCATCCTGCAAATTGGCGGGAAGTCTCTTGCACCGAGGTTCTTCTGTGCAACAAAAACCCTTGCTGTGCAAGAGGCTCTCATGTGGCAAGAAAATTCCATCGTGCCGAGGCACCAAAATCACTGGGTTGTGACATGCCCCCTTGCCGACGGCACAACTGGAATTTTAGACACATGAGCACATCACACGGCATCTTTGCTTCTTGATTCACTGACCTAGCAACGCTTTGACAACCAATATATATATAAACAAACAATTTGATAGACCGGTCTTTCTAATAAACTACAAAATACAATAACTTTGAACATGTAACAATAACTGTTGATCATCGTCTGATTGGAGAACATCTGCTTCGGACTTAGTCGGTCCGTCCTCTCCTATTAACAGACAATGTCAATAAAGCGCTTAACATAATGAGAAAAATAGTGTCATAACAAGTCCTGAGCAAATGGACGTTCGCCGTCTCAGTGTCTCCTTCACAACCATCACTCTATTGATTCGAATGAACTGTAGTCTGGTACTTGATGACTCTCACAATCAGGCTGTTGTGGATTACCGCTTTTACTGGGGTTAAACCTGTAAAGAAAAGAGAACAACAAAAACAAAACAAGAGAGAATCATAATTGGATTTACTGTAAGGATACTGGGTGAATGTCGGAACGGCGAGTCATCCAGTTGTGATGAAC
>NW_005842825.1:595419-626999 GCF_000455745.1 Alligator sinensis | reverse complement strand
TGCATTTCTGTGCTGCAAGGAAGAAATGCATCCTGCAAATTGGCGGGAAGTCTCTTGCACCGAGGTTCTTCTGTGCAGCAAAAACCCTCACTGTGCAAGAGGCTCTCATGTGGCAAGAAAATTCCATCGTGCTGAGGCACCGAAATCACTGGGTTGTGACAACAGCTACAGGCATGTTACTCCTGTAATAAAAATAATGGGGGCCTCTAGTATTTTCTGCAATCCAGTAAGGGTATGATCCATAAGCTTGCAACACTTTTTCTGATGGAGCTGCTATGTCCTGGATCAAGGCAGGCAGAATTACAGTTTACTGAACTAGTAAATTAGCCCAGGGCCAAACTATAATTTGTAATCAGTGGATAAGTAGCAAAACAGTGGAAAGAGGCATCCCAGGAGTGTAACCCCACCCTGGTTTGTGATGCTTAGCTAAAGAGACCTTGTTTTAAAGATTTACTTTGTGCCCCCTGAAAGTGGAAAGGAAGTTGCGGGAGTCATCTGGCTCCAGTAAGATGGAGAAATGGAGTAAAGACGCACGTTGTTCCTCAAGCTGATCGTTACAAGTAAATGGTGTGATCCAGGAGCCATGATGAGACGAGTCTCTGGAGGTTGCACAGGGATAATACAAAAACTGCTTTAGCTCAGTTTCAAGACATTTATGGTTATCTTGAGCAAGGTAGAGAACACTCACCCAGATTATTTTCAAACAACCAGTTTTGCTCCTGCTTTAGCAGAAAGGATATATATACAAGTCACCTTGAGGTGTGAGCTTTTGATTAGTGCCATTTGTTGTGCACATTGTTTTGAGAAATAATATTTATTATATCCTTGGCTTGCCAGTCTGATTTCTTGCCTTAGTGATATACTATGCACTGGTCCTATCTGATCAACATGCTTGTGGTAACATCATTTACCCTTTGAGTTTGTGTAGAGAGGGCTATGTTAGTCTGAAGTCAGGCAGAAAGCAGGGGATCGTGGCATTTTAAATAGTAACTAGCTCAGAGAAGCATGAGGTTTCGTAGAAAACACCTACCTACTTCATATACTGCTATGAACGGACTTGCAGAGAGCAGGGCACCAAATAAAAAGGAATGAAGTAATTTAAATATAAAGGATAGGGAAAGTGGAGGAAAGATTTAGAGGAGGAGGCACTCCTGAGAGAAACAAAGGTGGATTGAAGAGATCCAAAGGGATAAACAAAGCAGTTAATTTATTGAGAGACACAAGGGTTATTAAAGCTAGTCCAGGTAATAGGATAAGAATCCAGAGTCTCTATTGAGCCTCTTAACACAATCCAGGCTGTGAATGAATTCTTGTTCCATAATTTAATACTCAAGTTGATTTTTTAAAAGTTTTGTTGGCTAAGAACAGCCACTCTGATGTCAGTGATGAAATGTCCAGGGAGGCTGAAGTGTTTTGTCATAGGCTTTTGTGATTTATATAAATTATATATATTTTATATGCATGTTTATACATTACATTAAAGGCATAATCATTAGGGGTGTGCAAAGTGGGCCCTATTCAGTTTGGATTCGGCCTGAATCAGGGACAGTGATTTGATTCATTCATTCGGATCACTGTCTCCAATTCGATTCAGCTGAATCCCAATCTGAAGATTCAATGCCGATTTGGACAATCAGCAATTTGGACATAGACACAGCTTTAAATATTTTTTCTACATACCGTGAGGTACCAGCACAGCTTGTGATCGATGCTGTGGCGCATGGAGCGTCCCTCAGGAGCGGGGGGGGGCGGCCCTCCATGTGCTCAGCAGTGAATCTGGAAGTAGACTGGAAGTACTTTAGGTCCACTTCCAGGTGTACCAGGGAGCACGCTGGGCCCCACCCCCCCGCACCTCCCCAGGTCGGCAATTAGCTGCAGGGAGACTCTGGGTGCCTCCCCCGACCCAGGAGGTACAAGTTGCCAAGCCAGGAGGGAGGGGGGCCCCCCCAAGCACACTCCTTGTCAGACCCAGAAGTGGACTGGAAGTGCTTCTGGTCCACTTCTAGGTCTGTTGCCGAATGCGCTGGGGAGCCCATTGTGCTTCTGTGGGATGCTCCATGCACCCCAGCATGATAGCATTCATGAGCCCTTGCTACCTAGAGGTATGTAGAAAAAACATTTAAAGCTGTCTCTATGTCTGAATCTCTGAATTTCTCCGAATTGATTTGGAGGGTTCCCATTTGATTCGGAGAGATTTAAGGGTCCTTTGATTCGATTCGGAGATTCGGCCATCAAATCTGGCCGAATCTCCACTGAATTGAATCAGGGACTGAAGCTTCGCACAGCTCTAATAATCATTGGGTTCTGTTAGAGACCCCAACCCAGTGCCTCCATTTTTTTAAAAGGTTTTAGCCTGTCTGTTTACTGGTATCTATTTTTAATCTGGTTGTGCTATGCAAGACAGAATTTTTCTTTCCAAGCAAATTTTAATTTTTTTTGATGACCCAAGGAATTTTCCTTACGCTTGTTTTAGAACAACAAATTATAAATGTTATTAGTCTCGTCTCTGTTACAAAGGTATTTTTAAATCCCTGTTAAATTCAAGTGTGTGTGCATACATGTGTGCATGTGCATTTCCTAACTTACATCAGTTGTGCCCTTTAAAATGTACTGTGTTGTGCATCTTCAGATACCAATGCTTGAAAGACAGTGCAAGTTTTACTGAGAGGAGGAAGATGAAATAAATGAAAAGTCTGTGCTCTGAGCATTATGTTGCTCAATTCTTCCACCTTGTGGCCTCTTCATCTAATTATAAACTGAGGGTTTGCCTTCTCCATTTGTTGGAATGTAACATGGGTTATCAGCAGGGATCCTGGCTTTCTCTATTTAAAAAACTCAAATTCTCTGATAAAACCCCCAAATTCTCTGATTTAAAAAGCCAAAATCCTCATTTTCCCATGATATATATATCTTATGGGAAACTGCCAGCCTGCGAACGGAAACCCACTGTTTCGGGGGTGGGGGGGTTCCTTTAAAGGACAAGAGCCGTGTTTTTCTCCTTTAGAAGGAGAAGAGCCACATTTTCCCATGGCAAATGGAAAACTCAGATCCCTGGTTATCACACTAGGTATGTATTACCTGAGAACTAAGCAGACAGAACATGATTGATATTTAAATGTTTTGTGGATATTCCTTAATACTTGACAAACTCCATTTAAGCAAACCACTTAAGCAAAGGGATAAATCCAGTCTTAATCATCAAGACACAGGGGAAGTCTCTGGGTCTTAAGCCTGTATGCATGCAATTTGATGAAAAGAATTTGACTTAAGCCTATGTTGACTACTCTACTGAATTGGAGCCTAAAAAAAAAAGGGTCTCAAGTGAAGTGATATTGGACATGAAGTCCATTCATCCAACTTCTTAAATGTAGTGTTGTGTAGGGGTGGAGAATTGGGTACATTAATAGTTATTAAAATAATGCAAGAAACTATCTTGTATCATTGAAGCAGCCTAGAGGGTAGATATATGTGACCAGAAGGAAGAAAATGAGACACACCTTCAGGGTCCAAGAGACAGATACTGTCCTATGATCAAATCTTGCTCCCAATGAGACAAACTTTCTATTGGGCACATCTACATGCAACACTTTACTGTGCAGTAGACTAATTTACTCTGCAGTAAAGCATCACAGTCTACACATGCGGGGCATTTACTGCACAGTAAATTAGGCTATTGTGCAGTTATCTGGTACCTGTAAATACTGCACTTGTAGATGCTGACCAGGAGCAAATTTGCTTCTGGTCAGCCTAGGCAGCAGAGAGCCACAGGGGATAGGGAGCTCTCTGTCCCTGGTCCTGGCATTGGTTAGTTTCTGGCTCCCCACAGGACCTGGGAGCCAATTAGTGCTGGGACTGGGGAATTCAGCCCTCCCCTATCCTGGCAACCAGCCAGACCTGGACACAGGCACAGGCACAGGCAAACTGGGCAGCCGCCTGGGGCCCAGACAGAAAGGGGGCCTGAAAATGGGAATTTTTTCCTGTTGTCTGATTATTATTAGGATTATCTCTGGTGAAGGGGTAAAAGTTTGCCCAGGGCCACCAGGAGTCTAGGTTTGGTACTGGTCCCAGCTCTGCACTGCACGGAGCTGGGAACTCCAGCCCCCGCATGCTCTCTAGAGTTCCCAACTCCACAGTGCACATTGCTGCTCCAGGGGGCAGGCAGGGGCTCATAACTCAAGCAGGGAAGCTGCTGGCAAGGCTTGTGCACTCCCATTTGGGAGATGGCTGGGAACTGTCCTGCAAGTGGGGCAGCTGTCAGCCATCCCCCTGCTGAGTGGGGTGGGGTGGGACATGGGATTTGATGGCAGCTGCCCCACTTGTGGGACAGAGTTCCCAGCCAGCCCCCTGCTGAGCTGTGGGGCCTGCCCAGCCAGAGGCTCACAGGCAGCTGCCCCACATGCAGGACAGCTCCCAGAGAACCTCCTGCTGGTAAGGAAGCCCTGCCTGGCAGGGGACTTGCTGGCAGCTGTGTCCCCCAGTAGGCACAAGGCCAGGAGAGACCTGCTGGATGCAGCAGCAGCTGTCTCCCAGCCCTGTGCACATCAGACTCGTCCCAATGTCCACGGGGCCAGGAAAAAGCTGCCACTGTAGCCAGCAGAGCTCTCCTGGCCCCATGCACATCAAGACTGGCCCCCTTGCCAGCCCCTGGGCTAGCACCTGGGGGAGCCTGAAGCTCCCCTTGGCTGCTGCAGTGGGGGCAGAGCAGGGCAGGAGCAGCCCTGTACTGGGCTGCTCCCATTGGGAGCAAATCTGCTCCTAACAGGGTACACATGTAGAAGTGCTCTCAGGGAAGGTTTACTGCACAGTAAGCCTACTGCGAATTAATAGCCTATGTAGATCTGCCCTATGAGTCTCTACCCATTTTATATTACTACTATTAGGCATACATGTTGAAGGTCCTGGTGACCTCTCATGCACCAGGATCACCAGGATCCAGAAGGATTGACGTTTGCCTATTATTTCTACTGCTATTAAATGCAAAGTACAGTAAGACAACTTCAAGAGACCTGGAGAGGGGTCTTACTGTGGCAACATTTAAATGATTAATTTCCTCAAAGTTCACAATTCCATATGTAAAACAGATTTGATTTTTCAGGTAATGCTGAGTTCACCTCAAAACGTACATAAAATAGATTCAGATAAATCAACTAGTATACACCTGGCTAGGAATATAGGGTTTCAAAGATTGGACCCATTCCTTTTTAGTCAAAGAAGAGAGCTGGTCATTCAAGAAACATGGAATTAGTAAAACCAAAGGACCGTTCCATTATGGTTCTGTGGGAGGCATTTAAGTAATATGTTAGAGGAGTACCCATTACATATGTAGAAGAGCAGTGTATCTTGGAGGGGGGAAAAAGATAAATCTCTTAATTTCTAAGAACTAAAAGGTTAGGCTAATTAACTTGACTATTATGTCAAAATGAGACCCAGTAACAACTTGGAAGCAAAACTAGCCATTTCTTGTAGAAAATGTGCCGTTTCTCTAATTTTTTGACAGTTATACCTGGAATTATAGTAGAAGAAAATTAAAATGTGCCTTTATAGGCAATCCATTTTTTAAATTCTGTAAACATCATGTTCATTACAGACCGATAAGGCCAGATTTTCAACTAGTGGAAAGTGACATCATTCTGTTTAAATTCCTGAAGGCATTTTCTCCCTTTGAGCAGCAAAAAGCATGTGCGTCTTGTAACTTCATCTGTTCGCTTTAGTCACCAGTCTGCTTGCACTAGCTATCAGAAATTTCAACAAAAGAATAAATGGTTTAAATGCATAGAACTGCTCTTTCCAGAGATGACCTCAGCTTTGTTTCAGGGAAACATGCAATTTCCATTCAGTGTCTCTAAAAAATTTCAGAACACTATGGCCATGAATCAGCAACATTTCAGAACATACTTAGACTCAGAAAGTATTGTTTGTACCAAAACAAAACAAGCACAGTAATCATTGGATGCTTGAAAATTAAAATTCATTAAAACTGTTCCCCCATTGTACACATCTTCCCAAAAACAAGTATATAACATACTGAATTGCAGATGTTGACCAAATTAGGATCATTCCCTTGTTTTAGTGCTGTTAGTGTAATCAATGCTGATGTATTACTTAAGGCTGTTTTGTTTATCAGGTCATGTAACCCTTTGTATTGCTCATCTGCCCCTCTGTTCCTGTTAACACATACCCCAGAAACTTGAATTGACTTCTGTTAACCCGCCCCTTAAATGATACGGTATACTCCTGTCTTGGTGGCCAACAAACCTATCATTCTGCAATGAATTTTAATCAGACAGATTTTATGTTTTTTTTGTAATTAGGAAAATGCTCAGACAGTCAGAGAGGTGGAGGTAGATAAAGTAACAATGTTGGAAAGAAAGCAAGTGGAAGCAATCAAGAAGCTCTGGGAAGACCCAGGAATCCAAGAGTGCTATGACAGACGGAGAGAATACCAGCTCTCTGATTCTGCTAAATAGTAAGTACCTTGTCTTAGCACACCATCAGTGCAAAGTTCTCTCAGAGCACGGTGGCCTCATTATGATCTTGTATTTACCCCTAGACATCTCTTGGCATGGAAATCTCACTCAACTTCCACATTCTGAGATTAAGTTAAATAAATCTTTGAAGGAGGTTTTTTCTTTTCTTTTTATTTAAGCTTTTAAATTTCTCTCTCTGTCTGCACACTGAAATCATTAGCTGGCTATCTCCCCCCCACCAGTGCTGAGGTCAATATAGCTGGCATGTAGCTAACTTTGTCTTTGGGGAGAGTTTGAAAACAGCTGCACCAGTCTTCATAGACAAGATTCAGCTTCTAAATTCCATAAAGTAGTTGTAAAATATGTAAATCTTGGTGTACAAATTAGTCACCTCTGAAAATTCTCTAACTAATTTTGAAACCCATTTTCTTTTGTCCAGCAAGGCACAAACTAGTTCTGAGGTCACAGAACTAATCTGACACTGCTCCTCAGGGGAGAGATACAATATCTTCACTTTCACAGTTTGTGCTAAACAGGTCTTCTAGAAGATGAACTGGTTAATATTTTGTAAGCAGGAAGTTCTGTATATTCTGGTGACCTCTTTTAGTTAAGACTTCTTTCAGTGGGATGGTGGGGGGAGGGTAAATTTAGTATGTTGCATATATTAGGTATGAGGCATTGTTTCTGCAAGGGATGTTTTCTGTTTCAAGCAAGAATAGTTGGAAATGTCTTGCTTTCTGTATTTCACACCAGGATTCTGGCTGGTCTGCTGTTTCCGTCTAGCGGTGAGAAGAGAGAATGCAGGCATCACTAATCCTTTGCATCGGTGGTCTCTTGTGATTTCCTCCTGTAATATTTATCTAAGCAAAAGAATGTGGTTCTCGGACATAAATCATGTGACATGAAAATTTAAATTGGATCTTTAGCATAAACACATTAAGAAAGGAAAAAGAAAATATTTACTTATTTCCTTTATCTATTAATATAAATTTAATTCTGTCATAATTAATGGGAAACAGCCAGTAGTTCACCTTAACATCAGAAAAATAAGAACATTTCTATCTACCATATAATGGAAAATGCAACATATTTGCAGATGCAGCCTTTTTAAACATGTTTGTGTAAATCAAAAATACAGAGAATGAGGAAGCAGAGAGGTGGGGGGTGCTACATGTTCAAGCTTGGTATGTACTCACATACCGTAAGAATATGTTACCTAAATAGGTGGAATTTTATTTTTTTCTTTTGTCTCCAGAAAAGCTTGTTGGTGACAAATGTGTTATGTATAATGAAGATGTTGCATAAACAAAAACAAACTTAACTGTTATTCTTTATCGTTGTGTTTTGAGTGCCTGTTAATTGTCTGAAAAATGAGATTAGTGATCATATTCAACTGAAGCAATATGTTGCGGCAGTCCCATTGCAATAAGTTCATTTAGATATGAGGAAATGGATCGTGAGAGTCACGTTAAAACATCCATGGAAATTTCAGTTTTAAAACCTCGTGGGAAAGTTGGTAACATAAGAAATACTGGTAATGATGAATATATTTGTACATACTAAGCTTTTTTTGCAGATATTTAGAACCTGTACCAATTCCTTCTTCTGTATACGTTCTATGATTTGTTTTTCAAGAGGCATTTTATGTAAATTGTTAGGGTTATTCCTCAGATTATTGGAGTTAAACATGCAATCTGATTAAGCAGAAGTTCAGGTGTGGCTGCATACTTACTCTGATTGTTGTATGTGCATCTAACTTTGCAGTTACCTCACCGACATTGATCGTATTGCTATGCCATCATTTGTGCCAACTCAGCAAGATGTTCTTCGTGTCAGAGTGCCAACCACTGGAATTATTGAGTACCCTTTTGATTTAGAAAACATCATTTTTAGGTAACATTGCCTGCACTGTATTTTCTCTTGTATTGTCACATAGCTTTCTGCTGAGATTCCTGATATAAGAGATTATTGACCTTTGTATTCAGAACAGGATTAGTTTAAGTTTCTGGCACTTCAATAATTGAATTTAGTTTCCAGATATAACTTTGCAGAGGATAATTGATTTTTTTTGGAAGCCACTTTCTAATTTTTCTAGAGAAAGCTTTTAGAAACCACTCCCTTTTGAGAGAGTTGATTTTTTTTCTAAATTGCCTCATTATACCCTAACACAGGGTTCAGTAACCTATAGCCCATTGGCTAGATCCAGCTTGTGAAGCTTTGATTGAGGGAGGGAGGGCAATGATTTAAAGGAGCCATGTAAAAGCAATGACTTAAAGCCTTGGCAACATTGTGGGCATTGCGTGGTGAGGGTTAAAAAAAACAGCAAAATAAAGTATTAGCATATACACAAAACATAATACCTTTATCTAAATAATAAAAATATTATTTTTGCTAGAGCTCACAAAGCAATATAATAGGCAAAAAAGCATTGAAAGCATTCCTTCATACCTGCTGGGTGAAGGAAGATTGAAAGAATGGGGACTGATTAAATTAAAGCTCAGAAAACAAGACACCAATGACCGAAGTATACAATGTAATAAAATTGTGTAGAATAGATAATCATTCAGGCACTTCTGTTTGTCTTCTCATTCAGGAGTGAGTGTAGGAACAAGACAAAATTCAGTGGAATCAAAAGGTAATAGCTTAAAACTAGTAAAAGCATACATATATACAGTGAATAATTACACGGGATCTCATTGCCACAGTATACAATTGAGACCAAAAGTTTATTAGGTTTCAAAGATACTTTGTAAAATAGGATCATGCATAGTTAGACAGAAAAATAAATTGTAAGACTTTAGGAATTAGTGCACTTTTCTGTGAGCTAACCTGGTGCTAGCCAATGTTAGAAATACAACATGCGACTAGATGGGATTGCGGATATAAAACTAAGTGACAGTTCTTGAAGTACCTATGTAGAATTCACCCCAACATCAACACGTGCCTTTCTACTAATTGTTGGCACTGGATTTATGATCCAGTCCTGATGACTCTTCATTTTTGAGTACCATTGATTGGTTTCCCAGTGGTTATCATATTGTCCACATTTTCTCCTGTCAGCATATCCCTTTGTTTCTCAAACATATCAGATGCATGCATCTTAATTTGGTCATTTACTGGTACCTTAATTTGGGCATCCCTGGCCTCCTAATTTGGTCAGTCCAAAACCAGAAATCCCAAGGGCTATGCAGCTGGTCATTGCGACCTGATGCTAATAATGCAGGTTCCTTATTTTTGTTGTGGAACACTGTTTGTATGTCTTCAATTTCCCAGGATGTATGCGCCTGTCTGCTAGGTTTGCACACAGCAGGTGCATCTACATGAGACACTAACTGCACAGAAGTGTGCCAGGCAAAAAGCATGCTAATATGCTAGTGTGTAGTAGTATTAGGCTACTGTGCAGTGTTATTAAGCTACTGTGTGGTAAGTGTCACTAAAAACCCATGTGCTGGTACTACTGCACAGTAGTGTGAGTTACTATCTATTAATTTAGTACTTGGTTAACCAAGTACTAAACTTAAGGCATGGTATCTGTGGCACATTAATGAACGTGTAAACGTGCCCACTGTCTGCTAACAGGCTGAGAATGTGAAACTTTGTTACAAACAGACTTTTAGAAACCAAATAACTGCTGCAATTCCCCTGGACCATTGTTCTAATGCAATATTTACTTTACCTACAAGCCAATTCCTAAAAAATGTTTAAGTATCATTTCCTAGCCATCACCAATAGCCCCTCAAACATACACTGACTCAACTCCACAAGAAACTCCTTGTCATTTCTAACAAGAGAATCAAGCACGCTGAACATGAAATTCATGACAAATTTAAAACACTACCAGTTGTAGTTTTTCATATACAGCCAAAGTTCAAGACTTTCACCAAATATATGTCCATAACAAAAATATATTATTCTAGCTGAAGTGAAAGGGTGTGTGTGTGTGTACACACAATATGCCTGAGGGTTCTCTATCAGAACTGAAAGTGAGTTTGATGCTGAGCTGACGAGTAAGTGAGCCAGTTCAGTTTTTATGTTATTTGTGGTTGGTAGTATGGGTTTAACTGGCAGTTTCCTTGATTTGAAGTGATTGTTTAGAGATGAAATGCACTTGAGTAGCTGAGTATTACCTCAATAATAGAATTAGATAGATATGGAAAGTGAATATATATTTCAGTTGTGCTGTTGCTTTGATATGGAAGAAACCTGCACAATCCTATATTTGGACAGACCTTTGGAACTTGGGCATATCAGGGTGGCCATGCTGAACTATAGTGCAATTTGTAGTCCTTCCATAGGTAAATTAATTTAATGCATCTTTCACAGAATGAAGTAATTTGTGAATAGCTCATTTGCATTCTGAGAGGCTCCCCCTTAAAGGGTCCCCTGTGCACATAACACAGACATATTTAATAATGGCATTGAAACAACCCTTGTGCTGGTTTTCTGTTTAACAGGATGGTAGATGTCGGTGGCCAGAGGTCTGAAAGGAGAAAGTGGATTCACTGCTTTGAAAGTGTTACTTCCATCATTTTCTTAGTTGCATTAAGTGAATATGACCAGGTCTTGGCTGAATGCGATAATGAGGTAAGGAATGAGGGTAACTAGCAGAAGGACCAAAAAAAAAATCTTGTTTTTTCTTTAAAAATAAAATGTTTATAAATGCACACCCTATGATTAGTTTACCCCAAGGAACAGGTAATACAGAACTGTTAATTGAAAGGTTAATTTAAACAATAATGGCAGCCCAAAAGAAAAATAAGTTAGGTCTCTTTATGCTGCCTGCAGCTATCAACTGCAAACTCCTTAAAACCCCAGCTCTTTAAGGGCTTGCTGAGCACCCTCTAACTTCTACAGGAACGTATATGAGGACCATCATTGAAATGAGACAGTATTTTCCCATATGCATACTCCATAACCTGCCTTCTACCTGCATTCTTGGGGTCTATGATTGAGAGGAAACTGAGGCGCAATAGGTATACGCACTTTTAAGTCCTTAGCATGTAGAGTGACAGGATATAAAACTTCACCATTGGGTTCAGAAACCAAAAGTTCCTGAGCTTGGGCACATGAGGGTACATGCACCCATAGGGGAAAGTGCCTGTGGATAACAGACCACAAAGAATTACAGTAACTGAAAGGTAGATGACGTCTTTTTCCTTCCATCAGTTCTAGATTTCTGCTTTTTAACATTATTGAATATCCCTTTTGATCTTGTGTAATGAAAGAAGGTAGGGAGAAGAGTAACTGCTATTTAGTGCACTTCTATCACATACTCCCTATTCACCATCTTCTCTCAGCTTTTGTATATTTTTTCTGTGCTTGTAAGAGTAAAAACCATTACCTTTTGACTTCACTATAATATTTTCAGGGTTTCCTATCTCATCCCTGATGCATTCTGCCATGTTTTGCTTTCTTGACCACCAGAAAATATTAAACAATCCTCTGTAGAACTGTCCACAATCAAGTGCTTGAATGCTCAAGTGACTTCTTCTAATATGTACTACCTTGAATTTTATTCTGCATGTAGTTATGCTGCCCATTGCACTTATTTTCCAGCAGGCCTTATTCAAAGTCCACTGAGAACATAAGCATAAAATACTGAGAAAAGCAGTTTATGTTTTTTGCTATAATTTTGCTGAATGGAAACAACCTGGAAAGAAAACACTGAAAACACTGATTTTAAGAGAACTCCATTGGAGGCTGATGGTTGAGGTGTGAGTGTTTTGACTCTGAAACAGAATCATTTCAAGAGTATTACCACATATATGTTAATATCCAAATTCTGCTTGTAGAATCGAATGGAAGAAAGCAAGGCCTTATTTAAAACTATCATCACATATCCCTGGTTTCTGAACTCTTCAGTCATTTTGTTCTTAAACAAAAAAGATCTTTTAGAAGAGAAAATCATGTACTCCCATCTAATCAGCTATTTCCCAGAATACACAGGTAAGCATTTATTCCAGACTATATAAAGTTAGCATTGTCATCAGCAATTAACAAACTGATTTGGAACTAAGGGTGGAATTCTGTTTTCCAGTTATCTACCTGGCCATTTTTGGCCCTTATTTTATGCAGGGGTTACACACTGCACACACAGACTGAGAATGCATAGTAGGGTTGCACACTGGTCCGGCATGTACATGGATACGTATGGGTGTATTTGAGCTTATGTCCTGAAAAAACGGTGCCTGTGTAATTAAGCTACTTGCCTTGTAAGCAGATGTGGGTTCTAGGCCAGAGCACTTGCACAGGAATTTTGATATCTGGGTTTGAGGCCTCTCTCATAGAGACTGTAAGGCTGGAAGGGACCTTGGAAGATCATCAGGTCCCTGTCTTGTGTAGATATGCCCAGTGTGTGTTACTAGAGTCCACTGCATTATAGAAGCAGTTTGTGGTGCCCCATAGGAGTCCATGAAGCTGCAGCAGTCTTCCTGCACACTGTAAATTGTAAGATTGACACCTGGGTCTTGCAGCCAGTGCTGGAATGAAAGTACCAGAACACAAGAGACCCACTTTCATTTAGTCTGATCTGTGATCATAATAAACTTTATGTTCCTACTTTTAGAGCTGTATAGGCTTAGCTGTGGCATATCAGCACTATATATAGTGCTAGTCTAGCAACAAATATTATACCTTTTGAATGCTAAGGGGAAAAGTGTGTATTGTTTAGAGAGGATTGTAGGAGAAACAGGGACAGAGGATTTTATATATCCTAAAAGTACCCACCATTTTTCTATTTGGAAGGAGGTATCGGGTGAGGTTCCCCAGAGTTCTGTCTTGGGTCCAATACTGTTTAATATCTTCATTAATGATTTAGGTGATAGGATCTAGTGCATACTTAGGAAATTTGTGGGTGATGCTAAGCTGGGTGGAGCTGCATGTAGTCTGGAGAGTAGGGCTAGGATCCAGAATGACTTGGATGGACTTGAGAAATAGTCCATTATCAATCAGATGAGATTCAGCAAGGACAAGTGCAAGTCCTGCATATGGGACGGAATAATTGCATGCACAAATACAGACTGGGGAATAAATGGCTAGGCTGCAGTACTACAGAGAAGGACCTGGGGGTTACAGTAGACTATATATTGAGTATGAGCAAACAGCGTGCTTTTGGGGGAAAGAAAAGGCCAACAACAGACTGGGTTGTATTAATAAGAACATCACTTGAAAATTGAAGAAAGTGATTCTTCCACTCTGTTCAGCCCTGGTGAGGCCTTGCTTGGAATACTATGTCCAGTTTGGGGTCCCACACTTCAAGATGGATGTGGACAGTTTGAAGAGTCTGGAGCAGCAGGGCTGGGAGATGAGACTTATGAGGAAAAGCTGAAAGAACTAGTTTATTTAGTCTATTATTTAGTCTAGAGAAGACTGAGGCAGGCAATTATAGAGGCTGGAGATGGGCTTTTTCTCTATGGCTGTAGGGGGCAGGACTTGCAGCAATGGCCTCAAGCTATAGCAGGAGAAATTTATGTTGGAGATTAGGGGGAAATGTTCTGACTATAAGGGTGGCCAAGGATTGCAATAGGCTACCTAGAGAAATTGTGGGTTTCCATCTTTGTAAGTTTGCTAGAGCAGGTCAGACAGATATTTGGGTTGGGTGGTTTAGTCAGGGATTATTCTGCCTGGAGCAGGGAGCTGAACTAAATGACTTTCTGAGGACCCTTCCAGCTCTACTTTCCTATGATCCAGCAAGCCTATATTTTCTTGCTAAACATAGTATATTTACATTTTTGCTCCATCTTTTTTGCTTTCTCTTAATTTCTAGACATTCATAATAATTAAGTAAAAGGGAAATTCAAACACACCACCAGCTTAATGTATGCTAACTTAATGTATAAATAAGTAAACCCACATTTGTAATCCCAAAAAGTATTACCCACCTGAACTGATGAGTTGACGATGGGGTTAGGCCAGCAGTTTTGTTATATCTCTGTGGGTGGATCTACACGTGCACACCAATTATTGTGCAGTAGACTAATCTAATGTGTATTAAAGCATCACAGTCTATATGTGTGCATCAATTACTGTGCAGTAGATTAATGTAAAACGCTATTTGCTAGTACCGACAGATACAGGTACTAGTTAATGGTGCTTCACATTAGTGCACCTGAACGCATGTGTAGATGCTGACCCAGGAGCAAATTGTTCCCAGTCATCCCAGGTAGTAGGGGGGTCACAATTGCTGTTTGGCTTTGGGGGCAGCTCCAAGTGACATGGAGCTCGGGGCATAGCCCCATGCTCTGGGCACCTGGGGAAGGGGGGAAAGCGAGCTGGCCCTGGTTCAAAGCCACTTGGATCTGCCCCTGGAGCTGGGGACAGCTCCTGTCCCACTCCCCAGAGCTTGGGCCTAGCCCTGGTCTTCTTGCCACTTGCAGCTGCCTCCAGAGTCAGCTCCTGCCGTACCCACCAGGGCTCAGGGTACCCAGAGCTGGGGCCAGCTCACCTCCCTGACTCCACAGAGCCCAGCCAAGGCCTGACCCCCCATGCCCTCTGCCAGCCACAGTGATGTCTGTGCCTCTTGCCATCCCAAGACTGGCCCCTAGGCAGCTGTGGCTGAAGCCTGGGGCTCCCTCTGGCTGCTGCAGGGGGGCAGAGCAGGGCAGTAGCAGCCCTGGACTAGGCTGCTCCTGTCGGGCTCAGTTTGCTCCCGCCCTGCGTGTACATGTAGACATGCACCTGGGCACAGTTTAATGAGCCTGAATTTTCTGCGCAGAAAATTCATGTGCATTAATTGCATGTAGACAGAATCTGTTGTATCAAAGCTAATATATTGACAATCATATCATATTAAATGCTAAATCTAAAGTTAGAAAATAATGCTGTAGTTAGTAACAGCTAGTAATGTCCTTCTTGACCAAATAAAATGTAATGATGCAGTCTTCAGAAAGCTATAAACTACACAAAATAGGTGAAGCCAAGCAGTATGTCACACCATTTCATTATGCAGTAAGTTTTCAAGTATTATTAGAATCTTCTACAATGGCAGCTTTAAAAATATATGTATACCATATACCCAAAGCTAGCTTGTAGAAGCAATTTTGATAGAGCAATTTACTGTTGAAAGAAAGTTATCCCACAAATAATTCGAAAGTTGCAAAGGTAATGTTATTTCTAAGTGTCGTAACAAGTTCAGTCCCATAAGTATAATACTGTGTGTGATACCAGAAGAAAATGCCTTTGTTTTTAACGTATCGTAATTGCTTGGTATTTGACTAATAAGTTTTATGACTACATTGTGTTTTCTGTCCTTTACAAGTATTATACTTTTGTACCTCCAAATAGGACCTAAGCAAGATGTCAAAGCTGCCAGAGACTTCATTTTGAAGCTATATCAGGATCAGAATCCAGACAAAGAGAAAGTAATCTACTCCCATTTTACTTGTGCCACAGACACAGAGAATATACGCTTTGTCTTTGCAGCTGTCAAGGATACCATCCTACAGTTAAACCTGAGGGAGTTCAACCTAGTGTAAAGAAAAAAACACTGCTTAGGATCAAGAGAGTAATTTATCCAGATAGTGTAGCTCATTAAAAAACAAATTGTTTGCAGACTTTAACAATCGCTACAAAAGACCAAGTAATGCAGGTGCATAGATGGCTGTTGTCCTCTGAAATAGCGTACTTACAGAAATGGAGGCTTTTCTGTACATTTGTTGACGTTGAAATGTTTACGGAAACTAATGGATTAGTAGAACTTTAAGGAAAAAGGTCCAAATTTGATGGATTTTTTTAAAACTATATATTTTAAAAATTGTTTTAATTTCTCCTCTTGATTTTGGTTTTGAGATTTTTTTGGTGAAAACTATGGTTTTAAGGGTATTTAAGAAAAGATATTTGTAGAATTATATGTGTCTATTTCCCATCTACCTGGCATTTTTTTAGACTTTTTAAAATGCATTTGATAACCATTTACAAACATGGTATAGATTTTAATCAGAGATGCCTTTATAAATTATGATAAAATAATAGTTTTAGGATGCTAGATACTTTAAGATTCTTCTTAAGTTAGACTGAGCTATTAATATTTTTAATGAGTATAAAGCTATGTGGTAATGTAATACTTCAGCATTTTTATTAGAGGTATTTTTGCTAGGCTGACATGCCAAGCATGTTAAGACTGTCTTTGAAACGTTACAGAAGATTAATTATTGGTGTCCACGAGGCAATATTGCACATGAGTCAAAAGTTTAATTATGAAGCACGTTGATGACCTCTGCAAACATGACAGGGTAACCTCTGAACCCAGTGGATATCCCATGTAATTTACTTATCAGATCATCGTGGCTCACAAAGGGAATTATGGCTGCTTTTTCTTGAATTGGAGAACTTTTAGGTTCTACTATTATCTATCCCAGGACCCTCTATCACAGGAAAAATAGGGTGCTACTGAGGAACAGAGAGTGGTGTACTTCTTACCAGTACCTAAAGTGTTGCTCAATCTAGTACTCAGGTTTAACAGTTAGGTGCAGGGATGTTCCTTACCCACACATGACTACTTTTCAGAAGAACTTCATATAAGGAGATCATTCCCATCATATTATGCAGCCATGAGAGAATCACTTAAAGATTGCATCAAATATAGCTGTACCAATGCCTCACACTGTTTTAGGAATGTAGGGACTTCTTGGATAATTGATTTAATCCTCTACAGTATAACCCCTTCCACACACCACAGCCACAAAGCACCCTATAACAAAACCCTATGATCTTTAGTACCAAGTAACCCTATATAATGATTCAAAGGAAAAAAAGAGGACCCTCCACTAATGGAAGGGAATTAGTTAAGTAAAGTATGCCTTGATGACTAAGAATGGGACTGTGGCTCTAGGGATAGAAACCTGACTCAGAAAGTGCTAATTCAAATAACTAGCATGACTTTACTTTCACACCCAAGCCCATAGAATCTAGACTGAAGCACACCCTCAAAAAACAAATGCATCTCAAGATGCCTAGGATTTTGAAATCCTTTTGTCCCAATACAATACAGTCCTAACACGCAACCTGCCTTGAGCAGTAGGAACCCATGTCTTATCAAGAAACGGGTCCTCAATTTTCACCTCTGCCTCTAAATACTGCACACATTGTCAGTGAAGTCAAAAGACCCTATGCCACTAGAAAATGCCCACGTATGCAGACAACCCCATATCATGATCAGGATGTCTTTAAAATCTGTCATGGATATGCCATAAGCCCCATTGCTCATGTTCTACTCTTCCAAATACACATTTATACTATCATGCTGTCCCTTCTATAACCCTATGAAGCTGTCTTGTAACAACTCAGACTTCTTGTCCCCACTATTTTATTCACAATGGGCAGCTCCTCTCCTCTACTTGTTAGAAACCTTTGTCTAATTTTCCAATTTAAAAGGTATTCATTACTGGCTTGCACCCACTAGATTTTGTGTCAATATGGTTCTTTAAGTTAAACAGCTCTTCTCCCTCTCTGTTATTCACTATCTGAACATGTTTATAAAAAGCATGCCATCTCTTCCATTGGCTAAGCTAAGTAAGCTAAGCTTTTCTGAGCTCCTCTTATAAATTCTTACAGTCACCCTAATCTCCATGTGAGTGCTGAACGACCCAAATTCTAAGCCTTCCATTTTTTTAAAACAACATTTAGATATGCTATAATGTTGGGTATAAAAGCAAGTGATTTTTATGTATACAACATGCTTAAGTGGGAAGGTTATTAATGAGCTACCAGCTAGTTCAATTATAGGCGCGTCGAGGCAATTAAAAAAACCAATGCATAAAAATGTCATGTAATCAATACATGGTAAATGTATATATGTATTTCTATACATAAGCAGAACTGTTTTCTTGTAAAATTTTCCTGTGTTTAATATGACAAATAATTATTGTTATACCTGAAAAATGTAAAAACAGAAAACTTAAAGTTTTGGTTCAATATGAAAATGTCATTGTGTCTACAAATTTCAGTTCTTTTTGCAAAAAATCCTGTCTGCGTTTTTCTCACCCACACCTCCAGCAGTGGAAATGATTTTGGTTTTACTCCTATAAAATGTTTTTCCATAAAAGGAGCCTATATAAGGTAGATTTCCACTCCTCATTGATTAAAGTCAGAAAAAAACTGCACCACTCACTTTTTAGTCTCTGTACATAACGAGAGCAAGACAACTTATCCTGACCAGTTCTTATTAATACAATGTCAGTTTAAGCATAGGTAAGGTCTAAACAAGATTTTCATTTTCAGCAACAGGAGTATTTGGACGGGTCTCTCTCTCTCTTCCCCCCACTTACCGCAACGTGTGAACTACAAATCTGATTACACCATCCAGTATTAACAAGACCAATTTCCTGAATATGACTGGCCTTCATTCCGGTATAGGATGACCCAAGTTAATCCTTGATTGAAGTTAGAACCTGTTTTTGAGTGCAGGATGACCACATGCTGAATCCTCTAATGTCCACTATTAGTTGACCCCTAATAGTGCTCCTTCCCATGGGCCTCATCATGACTTTGTTTGGCTTCTGATTTAGTTCCCCACTTGATCATGATCTCATGTCCCATTTGAAGGCTGATCCTCACTCTAGGTTTAGGATGACTTCATGCTGATGGCATTAAATTCCACAGGAGTACCTCACTCTGGGCACAAAGTCTATGCTCTGAAGTACTTGCTCCCTCCCTTCTGGAATCCACCCTTCCCAGCCAAGAAGTACCCGTGTCCAATCCTTTCCATAACTATTTATGCTCCTCCAGGCCCCTCCTCTCCTGGCTGGGATGCTCCACAAGAGCCCCAAGCTCTCTCTCACACCAGTAGAGCAGGGAGCAAATGTTGGATGGTCTGAACTGTATGAACTATTTGACACCCTCTCCCTCCCCCCCAGATTAGTGCCCTTGTCTAGTCACGAACTCGTATGACTCCCAGATTGAAAACTGAGTCTCATCCTGGGTTTAAGATTACCGTATTTAACCCCTTAATGATGAAGGGCTTTCCACCTTGGGTCTGGTCATGACTGCCTTTGACCATCTGCTTCAGATTGAGCCTCATTCTGGGTGTAGGATGACCTCAATACCTGGAAAGATCATGGAGCAAGTCTTCAAGGAATCTATTGTGAAATACTTAGAGAACTGGTGGAAGGAAATGCAGCCAAAAGTACTGTAAGGTGCATACATAAATGGTTGGATCATCATGCTCAAATAGAAGTTGTCAGTGGCTTGGGAGGGCATATCAAACCAGGCTCCCCAGGGGGCTGTAAGCAATCCAGTATTATTCAACATCTTTATTAATGATTTGATCAATTGGACTAGTACACGTTTAGCAAATATGAGGATGACACCAAGTTGGGTGGAGTTGCAGATACTCCAGAGTAGGCCTGGGGTTTAGAATGGCATGGATAGGTTGGCGAAATTATGAGATTCAGCAAGGACAAGTGCAGAGTGTTGCACTTGGGGCAGAATAATTTAATGCACAAGTACAGACTGGAAAATGCATGGCTACGCTGCAGTCGTGCAGAGAAGGACCTGAGGGGGTTAGAGGAGATCATAAGTTGAATATGGCCAATAGCATGCTGTTGTTGGAAAAAAAAAAAGCCAAAGCATTTTGGGTTGTATAGACAGGAGTGTTAGTTGCAAATGAAAAGGAAGTGATTATTTCATTCTATTCAGCACTGGTGAGGCCTTGTCTGGGAGTAGTGTGTCCAGTTTTGGACTCCACATTTCAAGAAGGGTGTGGACAGTTTGGAAAGAATCTAGAGCAGAGCAACACAAATGATTAGGGGCTTGGGAGACCAGATTTACGAGGAAAGGCTGAAAGAACTACGGTTATTTAGCCTGGAGAAAAGGAGACTAAGGATTTGACTACAGTCTTGAAATATCTGAAGAATGATTATAGAGAGAATGGAGATGGACTATTCTCTGTGGTTGTAGGTGAAGGACTAGGAGCAATGGCTGCAAAGTGCAGCAGCAGAAGAAATTCAGGTTGAAGATTAGGAAGACTTTTCTGACTCTGGGGGTGGTCAAGCATTGGAACTGGCTATCTAGAGAAGATGTGGAATTTCCATCTTTGTAAGTTTGCTAGAGCAGGTCAGACAGATACTTGGCTGGAATGGTTTAGTCAAGGATGATCCTATCTTGAGCAGAGGGTTGTCTTTCCAGCCCTACTTTAGTAGTTTCTAAGTTAAGATAATAGAAAAGTGTCAAATCCATTTAAGAAAATGTAAAAATACTAAGAGGACAGCAAATGAAAGTGAAAGCATGAACTCTCCTGTTTATATATATATAGCATCTAGTCCAGGAAGGTATCATTTTTAGACAGGTTAATTCTTAAGATTACATTCAATCTACAGCACCAGAAGTACAAGGCATCAAACTGTACCTGAGCTAGTACATGTGATCACATTAGGCCCTTTAAGCTTCTTTTTCTTTTGTTGTTTTCTGTGCTTAGACAAGGAAATCATGGGATTTCCTTGAAGGATCCATTGGTTCAATTATAAGATTCTTGGGGGCCCTGGCAAGGTTTAATAGTCGTGAATCCAAATTCACCTCTTACATGGCAAGGCATGTACCAAAGGTGCAGAATTAAAACCAAATCCTTTGCCTATGGGAAAGGCCAGCACGTCATACTTCCTATGGAATGTTGAAAACGGAAATTCTCAGAGCGGTCTTACGATCTACGAAGTTGCATAGTGTTTGCCAACGTTATTCTCTTGTGCAAACCAATGCTGTTTCTTTAGCTCTGGATCTGGAATGGAGGTAGGTGGAAAAAGCTGGGGTTCGAACCATTTGAAAAGCAAATTAAATTTTTGTTGAGCCCCCCCATTTTATTAAAATGATAAATTTCCCTTTCCTTAAGTTGAGGATGTTTCAAGGAAGGCTAAAATGCTCAAGAGAAAGATGTTTTATGGAAAAATACTGCTCTCCATCTGGTAGAGTTGTTTTTTCAGTGTTAGAAGTGATTTTTCTTTAATGACTCTTCCAGCAGCCTCAATGCTATTAAATTTTATAGGACTTTACAGTAAAGGTTTGTTTGCTTTTCTTCTATGAGACTTGCTCCATAAAGGTTAGAATAGTATTAAGGCATATTAAGCCAAAGGATCTGATTACCAATTGCTTTGCACCTCCTGTTGTTGTCTACACCAGCATTGATGTAACTAGAGTGGGATATATGGGGCAACTACTCTGCCAACATATTGTGGGGAAAGGGGTGTATACAAAGGTGTGACACACAGCAGCTGCATGACCACAGTTGCAATGGCACTGGAAATTGCTGCTGTCCCTGTGCCCTGGGTGCCCAGCCACCTCCCTACATTGGAAACAAAATAGTCTAGACTAAATGCCAGGAAAACCTTCTTCATTGTTAGAACAGTTTGGCAGTGGCACAGTCTTCTGAAAGAAGTCGTGAAACCTCCTTCACTGAAGATTGTCAAAAAGAGGTTGGATAAGTATGGGTTAGGAATGCTCTAGGAGTACTAATACCTAGTGTTCCTGGGCTGCACAGCATAATCCACCACTCATGGATTGCTGGAAGATCATGAGAGTACCTCTGCAGCCCAGAACAGGTAGATATGGGACAGAACAATGCTCAGTAGCAGAAAAATGAAGTAGACGTCCACAGCCTGCTTAGTTACAACGCCCCCCCCAACCAAAACAAAACAAAAAAACCCGAACAAGAGGAGACAGGACAACAGCCAGAAAGGGGGTGTAATGTATGGAGTCTTCAGGGTCCTGATCCTTTCTGCCCCAATAGTGCTTGCCTGGGGAGACTGGAAAGTACAAAACATCACAAATGGATACTACCTGTTGCTGTGGGCACAAATTTGTGCATTTATGGCACAACACAGGACATGGATGTCTGCTTACTTTTGTTTTGTATGGTCATAAACATTGTTATGGTGGTACAAAGGCAATGTCTGTTTGCAGCCTTCCTTGTTAAACAGTAGGGGAAACATTGCCAAATAGACCTTGTTTTTCACTCCAGACTATCATATTGCAAACATGCAAGTCAGATCTGATCAAATTTCTCACTAAATCCAGGTTCTTCGGCAAAACTATAAAGGAAGCTTTGTGGACTACTTGCGTGCAATGGGCACGGTAGAATTTATCTGATGTAGCCTTTGGTTTACTGAGAATCACACTGCATGGAAACATTTTAATCCATTGTTAACTCTCATCCCTTCCTTCATATTAGATAATTAAATCAAGATGTTTTAAAAATGTTCCCTGGAAACCAGTGATTCTTATGAAGGCAGACAAAAAACCCTGTGAAACTGGGGTGTCAAATTCACCCGGGATGGATCCAGATGCATTTGGGCAGCAGCATTTGGGTTCACCCCTGTGTTTGTGCATGGAGCTGTTTGTGCAGAAACCGTGAGGAGCCAGCCTCCGGTCCTCCATACTCCTGCCTAGGTGAACATGTCAAAGGTCTGAGTGATCTCTCACAAATACACCATGATTCAGAAGGATTGACAGTTGCCTACTACGCATTGAGAGTTACCGTTTGCTTTGTATGAGGATTTGGCATCTTTTGTCATTTTAGTTCCCACATACTTTAAACCAGTTTATTCTGCTTTAAATGGGATTATACTCTCTAGAGACCTCTCATCTGCATTAGCAAAAAATCAATGCAGAGGATTTATAATAATGCATTTTATATCCTGACAGGTTGCAATAGGCTTCAACTGTTCTTACGTCAGGCACTGAGCTGCTTAGCTGAGAATTTATAGAAGCAAACCATATGCATATAATTTAGCCTTACACTCCTTTCTTGCCAACATACCTACCTTGCTATCGTTGGTTTTTCTGATACCTTGAGATACTGGTTTAATTGTGTGATATATCATATACCACTGTTAAACAACAGCAGAGAGATGGGACAACCCAACCCTGTCCTATAACTCTCAAACTGAAAGGGATCTGTGACATTACTGATATGAATCTGTGATATACCTTCTTCATAAACTGCAGCAAACCAAGTAACAAAATTCCTTAACAAAACCCCATTTTATAAAAAGCCTCAAATACAAAAAGGCCATTTAATCCTGTCAAATACATTCTCTGTATCTAATTAAATAATTGGCTGCTGTTTTTATTTGGTATATTTAGGTTCTTCCAGTGTTATCCAAACTGAACCTGCCAGGTATAAATCCAATTCGGTCTGGATTTATGAGTCTGCCAGTAACAGCATTCCATCTGCCAGATAAAAGTTTTTGATAGGATTCTGAAATCTACATTGAACAGACATCAGGATGTTATTTTCATTCTTCATCCTGTTTGCCTTCTTTATGATTAGTGCATCATAAAAGGGTTATAGCAGTTCTTTGGAATGCACTATGTGATTACAGACCCTGCACAAAATGGGACAATTCCTTTAGAATATAAATAAAAGTTATACAATTCAGCTAGGTACCAGCTGTGCCTGGTGTCTTGTTATTAGGAAGGGATTTAATGGTTTCTAGGATTTCATCTGGTAGTTTTAATAATTCAGACTTACTGTATTTATCTGAACCTAAGATGAGTTCAAATTTAAGATCCACCCCCCCAATAATTAGATTCTATACATGGAAAATTATAGATGTGTTGATTTTCTATGTATAGAATCTAAATATTGAAGGATCATCTTAAATTCATCCCCAACCATGAGGAGTGGGAGGGGAAAGAGGGAAGGCAGTGACCCCCACATCTTGCTCTTCTACCACTAGCTCCCCTGACTGTGCCCCTGCTACTTGCCCTCCCCCACCACTAGCCCCCTTGCTGTCTGTCCCCCCATTTCCCTTACCACCTGCCTCCCTACCTGATCACCCATGCATGCTGCTGCCCAGTCACCAGCAACATGTCAGGAGATGAGCTGTTGGCCAGGCTTGGGATGAGGGAAGCACAGGGGAGGGCATGAAGCAGCAGTGTGCGCTTCTATGGCCGGTCACTTCCCGCAGCTTCCAGTAGCCATCTGGGCCAGATGTAGTAGCTTGTGGGCAGATCTAGCCCCTGCATTAGAAAAAAGTGGCTCTGGACCCTATCTTGCATTTTACATAACTTTAAACTTCCATTGACATTAGCATGGAGTGTCCAATGATGCCAGACAGGATTTCAAATGGAAACGATGAAAAGCCAATGTTAGATTAACTCTGGGATTCAGTTCTTCAGAGAGCAGGCTGGTAATTCATGCAGTCTCAGTGTGTGTCAAAGGTATACACCAAAATATCCAAGTGACTTGGGGAACGGAAAGAAAGTTATCAAGTCACTTAGACACCTTTAAATTTTTTACCATAATTGAGTTGTCCGATGTCAAATATTTAAACTGTGGCAGGGCTAGGAACAGGACCATGCATCTTGGAAGCTCCAGTCCAGAGCCTTAAATACATCACCACCTTCCTCTATTTCAAACATTTAACAACATTTGGGGTATCAATAGATGCTGAGTTGTAATTAATATACCTATATTTCTGTATGCTAAGTCTATGTATGCTCCCTAGCTAGCATTATGTATACTTACTGACTGTAGGCCACAGAAATATTCAGGGTTTAAATCTATAAATGAAACATTTCCATATTATTAGGGAGGAGGAGGTACATATGGAATGAATTAAGCAGCATTAAAAGTAACAACTCTTTCCTGTCTTAATGTACAATTGTAGGATACTTTCAGAGCATATCAAACAAGGCTCTTTTGGGAAATTCTATTAAGCCTCAGGTCCTGAAATCTGAGAAAGATTATTTTGTGTAAGCCATCTGAAAGGTACTGTAACATAATTAGAGTTGTTCAGAGTTCCAGGAAGCTGCCTGCAAATTCATAGATTACATTTTTTAAAATTTGCCTTGGAAGAGCAGAGCTTGTTTCAAAACCTGTTTAGAGAGACAATCTTGCACAGGTAAAACTATAAATATCTCTGTAAGGTTAAGCAGCTTTCACTTGGATGAACTGTTACAGCACTGGTGATTGGGTAGTGGGAAAAAAAAGCCATATTCCTCCACTTTAATCATTTGAAGCCCAGAATTATTCTGAAATATCATTTTGCTATGAGCTTTTTTCCATTGATTATTATAACCTTTAGTCATGTATTTAGTATGTGGGGGGGAACAACCGATTTTTAATAAATAAAACTGCTCGATGCAACATATTCTGATTGTTCTGTAATTTGATACCCCCATTGAAAGCAAAACTATAAAACAGGCAAGCCAAGATGTGTGGACAAAAGTCCCAGACTGGAAAAGGCAAATATAATAACCATCTAAGAAACAGAAGGCGGAGGATCTGGGAAATTAGACTGGTCAGTCTCTGGCCCGATACATTACATTTAAGATGCAATTACCAGGTTAGTTGCGCCTTAAACAGTAACTGGCCACACATTCAAATCAATTTTGGGCACCATAATACAGTAAGCAAGCCACAAAGGTGTTTCATGTTGTGAACATCTAACAACTTTCTGGCTTATTTGTATTGTGACTTAAACTGAATGTGTGGCCAGTTGGTGCTGGCCCATGACAGATCCCAACACTCAGTTGAGGGCACTCCAGGGCACAGCTGGGGGTAGTCCCAGTCCCTTCACACCTTAAAATGAATGTCTGTCAGGAGTCTGACTTTGAAGGGCAGTAGCAAGACTGTTAGTTCTTGACTGTAGGTGGTTGGTGTTTCTACACCACAAGCCTTATCAAGATACTACCAGTAGGTCACTTGCTATTTCAGGCATAACCTATAGCATTCAGTCAATAGAGATGGCTGTGAAACGGTTAATATAAGACACAGTCACCTTGGCAGCTTCATGGCATACAGTGTCTCCAGGCTTGGTTCTTCTGATTTCCTTCTATGGCAAGGCAATGGTCTCTGTGGACTTGACTTGATATTATGACTTTAGTAAAGCTTTTGACACAGCTAAGGAAATGCAGTCTAGATGAGAGCACTGTAAGATGGATACATAACTGGTTGCATCACTGTGCTCAAAGAGTAGACATCAATGGCTTGATGTTTAAGTGGGATGAAGCATGAAGTGTTCCATGTCCCTCTCTGACAACCCTTAAGAAAGAAAAGGCCAAAAAAAAAATAATCACAGAATTTTTTTCATTATAACAGATCCTTGCCAGCACTAACAACCAGTATCCAAATTGTACCCATTCATTACCTAGTAAAACAATGATAGTAACACACAATCTGTAATATTTTGCCCGGAAGCAAATACCACAGCCGTTAACATAAACCAAATTCTTTCACTGATTCAAAAAACTAAGGCACTTAAGAAGTGAAAAGGAAATATAGAGATATCCAGTTGTTGAAAGTGAGATCTCTACTTTCTAGTATACCCCCTACAACTACTGTGCCTAGGACTGGAAAGAACTCTTCCCCCGCACGCTCCATGCTGTTGCTTACGGCTTTACCTAGCCATGACAAAACATGGAATGCCAAAGTCATTGCAGAAATCAATCCAAGTGAGACCTGCAGACCTCCATAAGAGAAAATAGTTAACTTCTACTTCTTGGGAATAATTTACCTAGAGATGTAATGCATTTTCCAACCCTTAAAACTAAGTCAAGACTGGGGGTTTTGCTAAAAGGCCAGAAATTAATAATGTGGTGCAGGAATTACTGGATAAAATGCTATAGCTTGTTATACAGGAGGTAAGACACAATGATCATGCTGATCTTTTGGGGCCTTAAAAAGCTATAAATATTGCAAGTCACCCCAAAAAGCAAGTCGGATATTTGATTTATACAAGCTGTGCTCTCTCTCACTGATACATGCGATAAAAGAGCTTTTCTGGGATACAAACCCTGCATAGGTCAAAATAACCTTTTTTTTTTAAAAAACACCCAATATTTAAAAATCGTATCGTGTTGGGTAAAAGGCAACTGATTTTTATGCATGAAAGATGGCAGCTACCTGGAAAGTTATTAGTGAGCTACTAGCTAATTTAACTATGAAACTGTTGGCAGGCAATTAAATACCAAAGAATAAAAATGTCCTGTAACAATACATAATAAGTGTAAATATTTATTTCTTTATGTGAGCACAATTTTCATTTTAATTAGTTTTAGCTGTCTACCAAGACAATTATTTATCTTATACAAAAAAAATTTAAGAACAGAGAACTGAAAGTTTTGGTTTGGTATCAGAATGTCAGAAAAAGATACAAGAAGGTCCAAGTCATTTACAAATACATAATTATTTTAGCAGAAAGCCTGGTCTGCATTTTTTCATCTGCAATACCTGCATTGGAAATGGTTTGGTTTTTAATTCTATATATTTCCACCCCCACCCATAAAGTGAACATTTAAAACATTGGAATTACCATTCATCATTGATTAAATAGATTGGAAAAGACTGTACTAGTCACGTTTTGTTTGTGCATTGAGACAGCACCTCAACCCAGCCAGTTCTTATTAATGCAGTTTCAGTTCAAGCTCAGATGACACCGAGAATGATCTTTTCATCTTTGACAACAGAAAAATGTGGACAGGTCTCTCTCCCTGCTGCTAGCTGCAATATCTATTAAGGGGTGAACTGTAGTTCTCCATGTACCATTCAATATCAACAGAACAAAATGAAGTTTGGAAATAATCTTATACGATCTGATTTAACGTACGTTTGGGGATTTGCAAATAACATCATAAGAACTTTTTGAGTTTTAGGGGCTTAACAGGGTTCAATTTGCATTAATTTGAAGCCACAGTTTTTTTCATCTTCTAACTCTTAAGTAACTCAAATAGTTTTAAGCAAGCAAACATAGTCCTCGTGTTGTCAAATAACAGCAGTTCACTTGCTGCAATGTTCACTGTTACAGCTACTACAGTCTGAGAAAATACTTTGTTTTTTTGTACCAAATTTCCCAGTGACGTTTTTTAAACATGCTGTTTTGTGATGTGAATATTAAGATCATTGTAATTTATGGAGGCAATTCAGGAAATAGAACTGTTTCTATATGTTGTTGTAAATCTTTACTTAGCTCCTTCAAATGTGCCTTTTATAGTGCGCTGTATCGGAAGATCATTTCCTTAATAACACAACTAGAATAGATTGAAGTAAAATACCAGTGATACATGCTTAAAACAATCTTTATGGGAAAGGTTATTTACTGGTATACAACTGATTCATTTGGAAAATTGCCTGCGCACACTCCTTGATGCTGAAATGGAAACATTCCAAAGGGCAAGCTATGCATACTGACTTACTAGAGAGTTATAAGTAATCAATCTCTTCTTTTGCACTTCCTGGGTAACCCTGAAAGGCTCTCATTACAATGTAGAGCAATGACTGATTGCTAACATGGCTAAGAGATCGTCTTCAAGAGGACTACTGACATGATGAGATGTATTGGAATTGCTCCGCAGGCCAAAGATTTACACAATATTATCACACTTACTTGCAGGTAGTGATGAACTGGAAGTATTTTTGTGATCCATTTTCTGTCATTTGGGAAAAGTTTTAAATTGAGGCAATTTTGCTGCCTTCGCCTGAGCGCCCCCCATGATCTAGTTATGTTAATCTGACCTAGATCTCATGATCCAGTTATGGTATTTATGTTATGATCTCAGAAGACTCTTTGATTAGTGGTACAGTCCTATGATGACCATCAGTTCAAATTCAGGTATGTAATTTCTATCGATTCTTGAAGGAGTTAGCGCTCCCTTGGGATGCTATCCTTAAATGGGCGTGTGTGCATGTAGATTAGACTGAAGTCTGGCTGTAATCATCCCGAGGGGCTTCATAATTACCTGGGGATCGAGAAGCAGAATAGTAATATTCTGAATAAAAAATGGTGACCTTCACAGAGCTTGCAGATTTTCCAATGACATTTGTATACGGAATATGGAAACACATTTCTGCAATGTCAAATACAGTCAGTTCAGTTTATTGTTACCTGGTGCTCTGGTTAAAATATGAACACTGAAAATATGAAGGGAAGACAGGTCTGCTCAAAAAGATAATCTTGTTAAATAAAATCTGACCTTTGTCCAATGTTGACTCCGTCCATACATTAAATAAGGGGAAAATCATATCTCTAGAAATTGTTCAAGAAGGAGGTAGTTTATCTTCATTCAAGAGATGGGTTTCTGCTTGCTTCAGAATGACAAGGAAGAAAAGTTTTCTTACCTTTTCCTGGAAGACTTGTATTCACTCTGCTAGGCATAATGGACTCTTTGGGCTCCTTGCTAGTGATACAGTGAAAAAGCTGATTCTGTTTATTGCTAACCTTTCTTTCCTTTTTTTTGAGCTTTGCCGCTCAGTAGTGAAGCTTGAAAATTCTCAAGCCTTTATATACAGATATTAAAATGAGAATGTCTATGAATCTATTGTATCAGTAGCAGGTATAAATATTTGAATTGTTTGATTATATTGCCATACTGCAAACTATCCACAAGTGCTGCAAATTATACCAAGTCATTCATAAAAATAGAAATTTATATCCCTAATATCTTATAAAACTTCATGCTTTATAGTTAAAGTTCAAGAACTGTGTCAAGTTACTTGTACTTTACCATTACACAGTAATACTTGCATGTAATCCTTAATTTACTATTTTCTTACATAACCTGAGAGGAAAAACTCAGAACTGACACATTAGTGTACTTTATGAAAAATAAAGCACCATAAGCTACTGTCATTTTGGAAATAGAAGCAGAAAGGGGGGAAAAATGTAAGACTATACCAGAATGTTAGGTAGGTCTTAAAATCTTGCATCTAATTTTTGACTGATGCTGAGACTAAGTACTATAATACTCTCCCTTTAATTAAAGTCCCTTAGAAAAACTTGACTACTTATTAAACAAAGATTAAGACTAAGGACTGATTCTGCTCTCACTTAGGCCCCTGCCAGAAGTGCAGATGAAGGTGCATTAGAATCCAACACACAATCCACACAATTGCACATCTTGATCCTGGGCTCATCCTGCACCACCAAGTTGCAAACCCTGTGGCTGGATTCCCTCTCAACTGACAGGGCTCCATGGGAGGCCCATCAGATCACCCATGCTCCAGCCACGAAGGTGCGTGATGCAGCCCAGAACAACTGACAGGGCTCCCAGCCACAGGGGTGCACCTAACCAGACTTTCTATTCATGGCACAATAGGAACCAGCCACATGTTTTTATGGAGTAACTTTGTGGCTTATTCCTTGTTTTATGACTATATTAGTTGCTTTTGTGTGTGGCTGGGTCTCAGCTTAAGACGTGATTAACTAGTTAACCATATCTTAGGTGCAACATGTGGCAAGGGCCTTGGATGAACGCAGTTCCTTGAAGGCAATGGAAGTGAGCCTTTCACCTCTAGAAATACACCTTAACTAAACTTGTACCTTAACCTGAAGGCTCTGTGCGATTGCACAGACAAAAAATCTATTAAGACTGCAATGCCAAAATGGAAACAAAACCAACTTTCTCAAAAGGAACATATTCCAAGCTGCTTTAATATCTTTTGTTTGTTTATATTTCTGAAGGTTGGGGAAAAAAAATTAGAGAAACCTTAATGAAATTCTGCCATTTTATAGAAAAGAAAGTAGATATTATCACTTAAAATGGTTTACTTATGTCTTTTGCATATTTTATAGTGCTCATTCATTTGGACATCAAAATTGGTATTTAACAAAACTATTAAAGTTTCTGAACTTTTTTTTTTTTTTAGTTTTGGTCTTTCGGAGCTTCTGTTACCAATACACCTATTTGTAGTGGAATAAAAACATACTTTTTTTTTTTCTTTGGAGGTTGAATAACATTATGGTTGTCCAGGATATTACATAATTGTAAGACTGCTCCACAGAGGCTGGTTAGTCAAGATGCTGTACAAGTCCCAGGTTACAGAGGCACACCCAGGTTAATCTGGTGCTAAGAAGTGGGAGTTCTAGAAAACCATGGTGTGGTAGGATCCTGGTATGTAGCTCTGAAACCAGGATATGGCCTTCAAATGACTTTTTGAAAACCTCTGGTGATTAAGACTCTTTCCAGGTTCCTTTACCACTCTAAGGAAGATTATTTGTGGGTGTCTGCAATCAAAAGAATTTAAAATTTCTACCAATATAACAAAGAATGGAAAAAATAGTAATTCCCTAAACTAAGAGCTTAAGCACAGAGCTATATAGCCTTGAAGGATGTGTTTTAAATACCCAGCATTAAAATTACTCAGTAAATATCAAGGAAGCACTGATGTAACTCAAAGAACTTGTTAGT
>NW_005842825.1:589922-595388 GCF_000455745.1 Alligator sinensis | reverse complement strand
GAAAGAGTGACTTTGTCCGGAGAGTACATGCAAACAAACAAAGTTTGGAGATAATCCAGAAAAAGGCTTCAACAGAGAATAGGAATATACAGAATAAGAATATACAAAATTCTGAGAGAAGCCAAATGGAGACATTTCAGGAGCAGATGTGCAGTAAAATGATTATGAAGAGATTGCGATCCAGCTGGATTGAAGATAAAAAAATGTTATGGGTAAAAAGTAGGCATCCAGAAACATTGTTCCATCTGATATTCAGCTAGAACTGAGGAAGTCATGTAAGGCAACACTCAATTAGTTTGGCAACTATAATTTGAACAAATGCTCTTGGGGTAAATTTCTTATGCTACAAAGCAATATGTAGGCGTGGAGTAACACAATCTCTGTCATTTTGGAACTTGCTTATAATCTCTTGATTCAATTTACATTCAATATAGCAAAGAATAAATGTTCTGGGGAAAAATTACAATATAGCAATATATTTGGTAACCAGATGAAAGGTTACACAACACAGCAGGCAAGACTTAGTATGAATTAAATAAATACAACTGCAGTTTGGCATGCCAGTTACTTTAGCTTTTACAACAAAGCAACATTTTGGATCACCCAGCACCACCAGTAATTTCAGGAGGAATAGCTCTACACTGCACTAAGCTTTACATATTCCAAACAATGGTTTGGAAAAAAATATTTTGGCAGTAGATACTTACTACATGCATCAGACATTCTAGTGTTCAAAATCTGGATTAAGCAATATGTTCATATACCACAGTTCCCCTCAACCTTTTATATCAACTGACCCCTACATTTTATTTTTAAGTCACCCTCAAACATTACTACAAATACATCATGAAAACAAGTTAAATAATATGACATCATCGCAGGCTCTCTTTAATAATGTCCTACTGCCTCATATTTATTCCAGCTGAATACGAAATGTTTAACAGAAACAGTTTCATTAGTTGCATTAAGGCTGAAAATGGCAAATGTGAAGTAGTAATTACTATTACCGTAGTAAATTATTTTAATAGAAATACAATTTGAACATAAAATCTGATTGGCGCTCTCGTCTTCTGGAATTTACTAGGTTGCTTTTCATGAGCTACTGCATAATCCAAGGGATAGTTAGACATGAAACAGTGCTCTTAGAACTCAGTGACACCCGCTGGTATTTCTGTTGCAAGTCCATTGATAATCTGATGTAGTTAAAGTAAAGGGCATACTTATAACATTATTGCACAGATGTAGCCTCTCTCCTCTCCAGATCATCACCTCTGTTGGTCAACTAACATGCGATTTTCTATGACTAGCAAGATATGAGTTTGAGGCAATTTGCTAATTTGAGCAGCATATAAAAATCTTTACACTAAAAGTGGTACTATATTTTAAATTTATCACCAACTGTTCATTTATATACAAAAAGTAAAGAAAATAATTCCATTATATTTATTAATAAAAAGCTTCTCTAGAATTAAATATCTAAATTGCACACTTCTGGTCAGCACTGTCATTCTTAATTTTCTTTTTGCTGAAGGACTGGTGCTGGATATGTCCATCTGTTCCCTGATAAGGTCATTTGAATGTCAATAAATGTTGATACAGCAGGGTGGCTGAAATCCGTGTGAAAATTGGATGGAGAACTAGAATTTGATTTTGGGAATCTGATCACCACCAGAAGGTAGTGTTCCACATAAAATCATAAGGATTGTTCCAGAGCTCAGACACTATTGCAGACATGAAAGAATCAAAGGTAAAACACCTTCACTATACAGTGTATTTTTAAAGAATCTCATACTTAGAATTCTTATGTATAAAAGCCCCAACAAGCCAAAAGTCAGTAGAAACTTTTTTGATCACTAGAATTACCTGACAGTAACTGTTTATGAAAGTAAAACTTGATTACAATAATATATTATATTGGCAAACTGAAGCTATTATAGTAAAATCTTTATAATTCCCCCCCACCCCTTTCTTCCTTTTTGCTGATACTCAGTTTCACATGTTATACAGGAATTAAAAGGTAACAGCCAGAACTGCCTTTCAGATTGTCCAAATCTGGACGATTCTTGGAGTATTACAATTTTGGATGATTCTCTCTCACTTCTTCCAATTTAGAAAGGATCCACTGTGGAAGTAAAATGGAGAAAAAATTCTTAGTAAAAGCTGTACAGTGCAGTAGAAAATGTCACTGAGTCAAATATTTCACCACTTAATCACTGCTCCTAATCAGGATAACAACACAACACAAGGTTTAGAGTCTATAATATTATTTCTTGCCTCAGAACTGAAACACCTTAAAATTCAAACTCAAATTTCTTACATGGCAACATACTGGAAACTGCTAAATCACCTGGCTAGGCCAAGACGCCAGCTCTCTAATCTGCAGTTGTATGAACAATGATATTCATTACTATTGTGTAAAAGAGCAAAGATTCCCACAAATCTGAGAGAAAAATCATGATTATTATTTCATGCTATCCAAATAGGTCCTACAAATCACAGATGACAGAATGACACAGTTCCCGTCACCAAAGTGTTATAATTTAAGTTTTAGATGCAACAGAAAAGAATGTGGATTGCACAGATAAGGACAGGATCAGACAATCTTGAGATTCCTGCAATATGATAATATGGCTATTTCATTTAGATACACTAACATCTTAAGATAATATGCATTTATACATATCTACATATAGTAAAATAAATGTACAAGCAAGTCAACGAATACACTGAACATTGATTTCTCCTACAAATAAGTTTAACGTAGATAGAAAGGGTAGTGGCTTGGACGACTAGTTTTGGGGAGGGCAGTCCATCTCCAGTAATCAACATGAAAAGGCAAAATCCTTGTAAGAGGCACAAATGGCATACTGAGGGTGATGAGACTGAAGGTGAAAAACACATCATTTTTGTTGCAGGATTAGGTCTGCCAGGGTGGGTCCTGGCACAGTTGATTTGACTGATCAGCAAAAAACATGTCACCACTGTCTGCAGTGCCAGGACCCTGTCACTTCCAGGGCTTCAAGGGACCTGACTCTTCAATATAAATTGGTTCCAATCAAATAGCTAACTGTAAATACAACTACAAGAAACTATGAGTAGTGACGTATGAATAGTGTTCTGCATTTTCAGTCATTTAAAAAAAATCCGGGAATTTTTTGGGGTTTATCTTTCAAACATAAAAACCAGGTTGAAATAGGGGTAAAGGGAAGAAAAGAGAAAAAATGGTTTAAATCGGGGAAAATAATGACTATGTTCCCATAGCAGGGAGGAGGGAGGGAGGAAGGAAAAAAAAAAAAAAAAAAAAAAAAAAATCAGCAATTCATACAAGACAAGACTAGCCACAGAAGGGGGGGGGGGGGAGGGAAGAAAAAAAAAAAAAAAAAAAAAAAAAAAAAAATCGGTAAAAACTGAAAATGTGGAACACTATGTATGAAGGAGTATCTTAAGGCTTTTATTGATGTATTTTGATTTACTCTACAAATTAACAGACAACTATAGGTTTTTTTTTTTTTTACTTCTGTCCATAAGACCGTAACCTATTTAAACTGTGAATACTATAATACCTTATACACAAATGATAAGGGAAATTTCAGGTTTCAAAATATCCACTATAATGATGGAAGGGTGTTATCACGTTTGTTTAGTTAACATACACAAAACTTTCTCGACATGAGTGTGTTATCTGAATGCTAAGTACATTTTAAGGGTATGTTAAGAGTCACTATTATTTCAAACAGTAGATTTATACTCTAATTGGCAAACAGCACTTATCTCATGACTTGTTCTGAAAAACATAGAATTTGAATCTGTAGTCCATAAGATATTTCCTGTCACTATAAATATGAAAAAATGAAGCATTTCTTCCTTAACAGGTCGAAACTGATGTTAAAGTATTACATTTACCTTGGCATCCTCCGGTGTTCTAAAATTAATTATTTTTCCAAACTCTTTGGCATGAAATACAGATTTAACCCGTTCCTACAAAAGAAACAATTAATAAACTTAACTTTCAAACTTAGTGAATGAGAAAGTATGTCTGAGCAACTGGAGTTCTAAGAGATGTACTATCCAATGCTCAATTTACCTATTGTGTGCACACAGTACTTCATAAGGTAATACGCCATAAGCTCAAACTTTCTACCACCAGTGTCCATATGACATACATATACCTTTAAAAAACTCCTTTTCTGCACTGAAGGCATAACAAACAATACCAACTGTGACCATTTCCTCTCAGTCACCTACAACAGCAAACTACTAGGAACATGGGAATAGAGGACAAACCTTAAAACACACATACATCTTGTAGAACTCCAATTATGATGCAGGTAAGTAACCGTTCATTTTTCTTTGAGCAACAGCCTATATGCACAGTCCATTAATGTTAACTTGTAAGAAGTGGACCCAAGTAATGGAAATGGGAATTTGGGAGTCTTCAGGAGAACAGATGAGACTCGCACAGCTTTGCCAAATGCATCATTTTAACTTAGATGTTCCAATTATAGCATACTGTCTTGTAAATGGACCCTGTCCAATTAGCTATTTTTCACTTGTCAGAAATAGACATGTTCTTTAGCAATCTCTGGGGAAATGAGCTCCAAGTGTGGTGGTCAGTTTCTATTTCAGTTACCACAAAGCTCACACAAGAAATCCAGTTTGGTAGACCCTAAATAGATAGGAAGCTGTTTTTCATTCTCTTGTAATGGAGACAAATAGTTTAGGTGATGCTCTGACTGAGTGGCAGGTGAATGTGTTGGTTCTAATGAAATACTGTGACTGTCTCTTAAAACTATAAACTAAACTCTATAAACTAAAGCCAAGTAGGATTCTTAGTGTTCTGAATTACACAGAAAGACTGGAGAGATGCCAGTCTCATGTGCTCTTCCATCTCCTACTTGTCACTGAATCCTCAATGCTGTAGTTACGGTGAGCTTTGGTAAGAACTAAATGAGTTGAAGAATGATGTGAAGTACTGGGAAGAAGGCTTAGGTAATGATTTTATCTGGAAGTCCTCACACTATCTTCTCTGGCAATTTCTTGGTGGGTTTATCCTGTCTCTGTACAAAGGTAAAAAAAATGAAGGCTTAAGAATCAGTCAGAACTCAAACTTTTCAGGGGACAGCTACACTGGATCAGATAAAAGTCTCCCGGATTTGCTTAGGAGATATATTTGCTGCCATAAAAATCTTGAAAATGCCATGCTTTTGCAAAAGGTGCCATTTCCCAAGGAAATATAAACATCACTAGAGGTACACCAATATACTGGTGCCATATCGGATCGGCACCAATAAAAGGAAAATTAACATCATCAGCTGTCAGCTTTTTTGGCCAGTGTAGCTGATGTCACTGATAAATATAATATGCTTTTTCTCCGGGGCCCCTAGACACTATGTATATGCATGCAGCCGCATGCATGCATGTGGCCAGGAATGCAGCGGGGCAGTGTGGAGAGCAGTGCCCTGTAGG
>NW_005842825.1:547069-589912 GCF_000455745.1 Alligator sinensis | reverse complement strand
GGGAAAGGGGGGTTGGGGAGAGAATGGAGTGGGAGCAGATCAAGGCCCCCACTGTGAGAGGGGGAATGTGGCAGGGGCTGGGGGCGCTGCCCAGCCAAGGCAG
Source organism: Alligator sinensis (assembly GCF_000455745.1). Lineage (NCBI taxonomy): Eukaryota > Metazoa > Chordata > Crocodylia > Alligatoridae > Alligator > Alligator sinensis. The sequence goes on along the minus strand of NW_005842825.1, from coordinate 589,809 downwards.
TGAATGGGACCTGGGGCCAGGGCAGGATGGAGCAGTGGATGGCTCATCCAGGGGGCACGGCAGGGGATGGGGACAGCTCCCCACATCTGCGCACACCCCCTGGGGGATGCATGCCCCCCCCCGATTTGTGCATGGGTTAGATGAAGGCTGCTCACTGTGGGCTCAGGGCTCTCCACTCTGCTGCCTTTTCCTTGGGAGCACCATGCGGGCTGCGTGTCTCCTGCCCACCTGGCAGCAGTGGGGGTGGTGAGTTATGCCCCCACTGCCAGGCAAGCAGGGGACACGCAGCTGACGCAGAGCCCTCAGGGCAAAGGCAGAAGAGCAGAGAGCCCCAAGTCCTTAGCAAGCAGTCCACATCCACCCTCACCCTGCTCAATTTAAAAGCATCCCCACACTTAAAAATGGTGGTGGTGATGCTTGAACTAAATAAAGCTCATTCGACGAGCTTTAGTTCAAGCGCCCCCACCACCATTTTTTATGCTGATACCCTAGACAAGCTGCCCGTGGCTGTCTCGCTCCCTGCCCCGGCCTCCATTCACTGCCCTAGCTGGGCAGCACCCCCAAGCACCTGCACCACTCCCTCCCTCACTGTGGGGGCGTCGATCTGCCCCCCCCCCACTTCTGCCCTCCCCTGTGCCCCTTCCTTCCCCCAGATTTATCTGCAGGGAGCTGCTCTCCATGCTGCCTGGCTGCATTCCTGTAAACCAGTTATTGGATTGGTATCAGCCGATATGGCTGGTTAATAATTGGCTGTCGGTGTCGGCAAAAAAAATCTTTTTCAGTGCACTCCTAAACATCACCTGTTGGCTTCACTTCCTCCCATTTATTTCAGGGACCCAAGAAGCTTAACTTCCTGGAGCACAGCATCTTATTTAGGTAAAGAAAAACAAACGGAAACATTTATAATGAAACTGTAAGCTGGCAATTAACTAACAGGATATCTAATTAATGTAAGAAGTAGGAACTGCTAAGCAGACAAACTATGATCTTCAAGCCACTTTGACTAGAAACTAGGAAGCAATGAGAAGAACTGAATGATAGTTGGCATGGTCCATCTTCTTTATTTCCTAAATATCTCAAAGTCAACAGTCTCTGCATGCTATAGCCAAAAGATGCCAAAAACCTGAGCATATGGAGTACTTGTGCACCAACAGTAGAACATTCATAAAAGTTATCATTTGTAAAGCAAACAGGATCATAAAAAGCATCCTTCAACAGTAATCCTCAATGTATAGTCTACAAATTTAACTGTTTATAATATCTAAATTTGAGATGTTATTTTAATGTAATAAAAGCCTTAATCAAACAGCTAACCCCCACGCCCAAATTTAACCGCTGCCTTCACATAAGGGCACAACTCTTCATACAAGCACTCATATTCTGTGAACTCTGTTCTAGAATTGACAGTTCTTCTGAGACCATGATACTTTTTGTGGTGCATCCTATTAAGAGGTACTGAGCCCCAATGTCCCTTGAAATCCAACAGACGAAATCTATGGAAAGGTAATCTCTTTTTCCTGCTCCCAAGAGAGGATTCTAGACTCTTTATCAATCAAAGGGATAGGGAATTTAGAAAAGATATTTGAATTTTTCCAAGTGAAGCCCTGATCAGGGGAGACACCTTTGCCATTTGGATCTCGTGTCCTGAGGATTAATGAACACCCTCTCAGTAACGTTTCTAGAGGTGTGTCAGCTTATGGAAGTTGACTGGGAGATGGGATGGATGTTGGGTTAACTAGAGGCCACAACAGGCTGTTCATACTCTTTCCTCTATGTGCTGGAAGTAATTTTGTAAGGTAAGTAAGGTGCTTTTCTATAATTCTTGAAAGGGTATTTTAGCAGACTGGACACAACTTGCTTGTTCTGCACAGTGAGGCCCATCACCCTTGGAATGAAGGCAGCAAATAGAGAAAGAGAGAGCTGTAAGAGATCTATTTAGGGTTTAAATTGTCCGGAGAGATGCTTTATTTAAATAAACCTTGTCCTCCAGGAAATAAGTATATGGATGGAAAAGGAGAAGAAAAGGGACTCAAGCTTACTGACTTTAAAGTCTAAAAAATTAAATACTCAGGTTTCCCAGCTCAGTCAGAGCAGAAGTTGGTTTGGACATGACAAACTGTCATGATAAGTCTTGGCCTGCTATAAATGCATCTCAGACTAGGAGAGAGTCCAGCAGCTAGAAATGAACTAATTGATCATAAAAATATTTAAATAACTTAACGATTTTAATGATAACTAATAATGTTTTCATATTTTGTTCCACTAACCAAGCATCCATCATACCTTGGCTTCGATACGTAATCTTCTTCCATCAACAATGAATGGCTCTTTTGTAAACTCATCATAAGTATACTGCCACTCACACGTCAGCTGTCCAAATGTTCCTTTTGTCACAAACAAAACACCACTAGCAAAAATAAAGTACGACAAATAATTAAAAAAAAATCTATATAGAAAAAAATTAACCTTAGTTTTTCAAGAAATTAGGATCTAAAAGCTGGCTACAGTGAAGCTGTTTATTATTTCAAGTAGTTTCCCTCAAGCTATCTGCAATATAAATAAGGCATAATTTTGCAGAAGACCAAGTTATTCAGTTTCATGTACTTATTTATAACACAAACCGTCTTCTATGATAAACCTGGAACTTTATGCCTCTAAAAAACAAACTCTTCTGTATTATTCTTTTTCCTGCAATATGCTGTATAACTGTTAATTCTTGAGTCCACACACAGCTGCCTTGATTTCAGTCTGATAAAATGCCCATCTCTCTCTCAGCTATAGAAAATATGAAATCAAACACATCTTCCTCCCCTGGATTAGAGAGAATAGAGAAACTATATAAGGCAGTAATTCTGTGCCAGACAGAACAACAAATAAGGTAAGTAACAGGATGCTAAATTCATTTTGTCCATATTGGATGTACACATATTCATATCCACACATATGCCAACACTTACTTAACCATGGAATAAGTACAGTTGCTTATCCTATTAACAATAATTAAAGTTGCAATGGTTTATTAGTACATTTTATTGAAAGATGAAAATCTTTACCTTTTTGTTACCATTAACAAATCTGTGTTATTCACCATTGCATGTGCAATATATCTGAGCTTTGCAAATCTTCCATTTTCAATTTTCTAAGAGAAAGAGAAAAAAAAGTTCTGTTGCTTCCCATATATTAACTGATATATTTTTTAAATTTTGTCTACTCAAAACTTATCTAAATCATGTTCATTTTAACCAAGCACATCATCCAACCTTTTTCATAAGCAGAATAAAACTACTCACAACACAAAAGAAACAAATCAGAATACAGCTAACAGGGTTATGACACCTTATCTATGCCATAAAGACTTGATCTTTAGAAAATTTTACGTGAAGTTAATTGACTGTTGTTAATACAGTAACTCAAATAAATCTGAGTTTTCCTTGACATTAATGATGAATGGCTTGGCAAGAGCTAAAATAAATCAAAATATAATTCTAAACTCAAATTTCTTCATATTTACAGTACATTCCAATCTGGGTAGATCAATACAACTGAAATTCTTATCAAGAAATAGGTTTAAAATAACTAAATCAGGAGGACTCTGTTTCCCATCTTTAATTAGGACCAACCTAATTACCGCATTGCACATTTGAATCATTGTTTCGTTTAAGAATTCTGTAGCTTCTAATTATTAAAACTGTATCTATAGAATGTATTTTAAATTCTAAATATTTAATATTTAGCATATTCTACATAGACAATACTCTAAATATTTAAATCTTATCATTAAAAATGACATCTATAGGATGAGCTGTACGGTCAAACATGGCCTAGTTATTGTAGGTCATGTGATGGACAGTATGTTTCTATCTCATTTATTCAATTTCCAAACTTCTTTATAATAGATTCTGCAAATACTATAGATGTATCTTTTCATTATTCACAAGTTAATTTTAATTAAATTAGTTACTATCAGACTCTTCAATTCCAAGTGTTGAGACCCCCTAATCCTAGTTTTACTTAACAGACATAGGAGTTTCAGCGAGAAATTATATAGAATTCAGAAACAGGTTTCTCTTTCAGCTTCAATTCTTACACAGCTCCTTTACTTGTGATGACTCTCGATAGTTCAAGAGCATTCTAACGTATATCCTAAGACGTTTCCTTTAATTTGGATCCTGTTATGCTGAGAAGAGGACAGAAGCCATTTCTCTTTCATCAATAAACACATTGTAAATACATAAGAAAGTCCTGCATATTTTAGTTAATAGCTTTATTTTCCATAAACTAAAAAAAACTCGTTAACTACAAATAAACAGAGCTTGAAATAAGAGAACTGGTATTTAAGCTTCCAAAAACTTGCATGCCTCATAACTCAGTTCTCTCTTAAATTACCACTAACTATTGGTTATCAATCATTGTACACATTAATACAATAAAAAAGTCATTCTCAAATGATACCAGCAAATTCTATTACAAGCTAACAGAAGTGAACTCTGTGTGACCTAAGGATTTTATTTTTTGCTATATGATAGTTTTTTACAAAAAAAAAAAAGGCAATGTAACAAGACAAAAAAAAAAACACACAAGGGCATTATATCAGTGTATAAGCACTACTACAGTTTAGGTTAAGAAGCTCTTTCTGTTTATAGTTTGACTCTTTCTAAGCAAGTGCTCTAACATCTGCACAATTAGTCAGATTGCCTTGAAATTTGTTCATGAAGGTATAGGGTATGAACAGCGATCCAAATGTAGGATCATTTAAACAAGAGGTGCCCCAAATACAGCCTTCAAATTACAAAGAAGTCAAATGAAACCAAACCATCCTTCCCCATAATATTTTCATAAGTTTCTTTTGCACAGGCTTGAAACTCATATCATTGACTCTTTTGTCCCCACTAAAAACTCAGCTATTCCCATAACAGGATGTAACCTAGCATATGCCGACTGGTATCTTAACTCTTCCTTCGTTAATGTTCAGGGTTTTGAGTTTCACTAAACTCAAAATTCTGGAGAAGGAAACATCCCCAAACAGCCTCAAATCTGCATTAATTTATCCGTGATATGTAAATCAAATGTTAAGAACCTTTGGGTTCCATTAAAGCACTAGTTTTATTACACTGGTTTAGAATTTTAGTGAATAACAACATCACTATCAAATCTCGCTAGAAAAATACAAATAAAAGGGATGTAATGTTTGCTTGTTCCTGTTACAGTTTCCTGTACAAAATACCAGCTATTTTATTCAGCTACTCTCCATTCCCTCAACTAAGGACTGGACACAAAGCAAAAATTAAAATATACCTTAGATTAAGAAAATAAAATAACGATCCCTTTTAGTCAAAAATTCTCTCTCTGGTGGAACCTTGGTCCACAGAAGTGAATGGCAAAACTCCTACAGACCTTTTTGGGGACAGAATTTCATCCTTATGTTTGTAATTCTATTTTTCCCCAAATGAAACTGAATTATTCATGTATAAAGATTTGAACTTTCATATTTTAGTCTACAGTATAGCAGCATTGCTCAAGGAACCACTTTTATAAACTTGTTAGAAAAAACATAGTTCTGTACTAATTTACTGGTGAGAATGCCATATTTAAACACTAAGGACCAATGGTTAATTTACATAAATGCATATATACATATATTTCTCCGTAAATATTTTACAGAGAAATTCTCCGTAAATATTTTACAGAGAAATTCTCTGTAAAGGTTTTATTACCCCATTCATTTTAGCAAATGTTTAAGTGTTCACCAAACTGATGTAAAAGACAGACTAAATTATCTTTGAAACAACCCTCAGAACAAGTAGGCACACAAACCAAATCCATAACCTCCACATGCAGCGCAGTAGACAGTTTGGATAAGCGGAATATACACATTTCCTGGAAAGGTTTGAGAGGTTTTACCATATTTTCCGCATTTGGAGAGCCATTAAACAAATCACACCTATTGCCAACCAGTGCATCTGCGCATGCAGTTTCTGGCAGGACAATATGTACGGTGTCTCAGCTGGATAATTAAAAATATGCATATTCACCCCAACACATCTGTCTCCATTGTTTTGGAGAACATGAAACCCTTCCATTGATTTGGAAGCTGCACACAATGGAAAGATAACACTGAATGTACATTCCCACTTTATGATTCTGCTATAATGCACTGCTTTCCTGGAAATTGCAAATGGCATGCAAGATATTCAAACAAAATGATGTTTAAAGATTTCAAAGGTAAAAGGGTAATTTTTAACTGTGGTAAAATGTAACAACAAGCTTACAAAAGACTGCAAAAAATTAAAACAACAATCATAAATATTATGTCACATTTCTTCAAATGTAGCTGAAAAAGCATGCTAACTGAATGGAATGGCAAGTACTATACCAGACAATTTTCTGTTGGCCACTTTCCATTGTCACTCATCACTAACAGGTTAATGCTCCCAGTTATTGAACCTGAAGGGAGAAGCCATATTGTTGCTGGAGATTCCAAAAATAAAACCTGCCCTTCAATGGACAGATCTAGGAGGGAGGAGCAGCCACCCCTGTTGGTGGTTGCACTTAGAGAGGTACTGAAGCTCACCAGCATGTCAGAAGTTCTTATTGGAGTACCATACATGCCGGGAGCTTTCTGATATCACCAGCTGAGCGCCTCCTAGAGTTTCTGCTTTTGCATGGCTCCGAAGCCCAGGATGCAAGTACCACAGCCATTTGCCCTCCTCCTTCCTGAATTCAATGGCAGAGGAAAAAAGGGGAATCAAGTGGCCATAGTCATGGTGCTCTGGCCCTCACTGAGTATGCTCCAGGAACTGCACTGCACAGCCAAAGGAGGGTGCCATCACACTGCTGCATCCCCTTAGGTGCATCCTCTATCCTTCAGCTCAGGCCAGCAGAAGAGATGTTCAGAAGTTCCATAAATTCTCTACCAATCCATTTTTAGCATGAAGACAACCTGACTTCATATAAATAAATAAATAATCTTAATGTAATTATATGTTCAAGTCTGCCTTTAGAATATTTTCAAATTATTAACTGTATCCCAATCACGGGGAGGATTGAAGGAGGAAAGAAAGTGCTAAAAGAAAAAAACCCATCAGGTAAGAAGCATCTCACTGCTGCAAAGCATGCTCTCCTAATTCATCATAAATGAGAACTAGAGAGCAGTGATTCATAAAAGCAGGAGTGAGGATAAGAATTAGAAGTTCCTGAGCAAAAGCTTGTGCTACAGCTTTGTACACAGGGCGAAAAAACAACTTTGTAACTTAAAGAATTCATTGGGAACCAACCAGTAACCTTCCTACTGAAGGATGCCTTTGCAAAGTGATTTCATTCTTCTGTAAATAGTCCTCTAATGAGGTTCATGCCTTAGATGAGGTGCATTTTCCCCCATGGTGGCATTAGACTGCCTGACTCCTTTACAAACAGATTCCCAGGTGCCTAGCACGACTTCTGGTTTGGAATTTTAATAAATTGCTTTCAGTAATATTGAGTGCTTAGGGCCCTGGCATTTTTGACATCAAGGGAGACTAAGTAAAATTGGTATGTGTACTCCACCAGGAATAATAAATTTATGGCGCAACTATCCAGTATGGTACTAAGGATAAAAACAAAATGACAGCAGAACACTTTCCCAAGACCTGTGATGAGGATTCCCCTTGGAGAATGGGAAGAAGCATCTGGAGCAGTAAGACTTTTCTCTTCCTTCTCCATAACAGCAACAGTGTGGTTCTTATCTCAATAAGGGAAAGCTAACTTGCAACTCTTTATTTTCAGGGAAATGGAAAGTAGTAAGGTGAGGCACCAGTTCGTCTCTTCTGCTGTTCTGATTTTTGACACCTGATAACATTTGGATGGAGAATCTAAAATGCCTGCCTAAACACCCCAACTAGAGCTGTTAGCTCCATTTCAGTGGTACTTGGCTACAGTATTTCATTCAACTATCCTGGACTAAAGCTTTAGTATAACTGAAAAAAATCAGAACTTTGTGTTTATTATTACTATTGGATTACAGTAACATCCAGAACCTCATTGGTCACTGCAAGGCACAGTACAAATTAAGAATCAGAGAACTTCCACTAGAAATAAAGTTCAAATGTCTATGAATGAAACTTTCAGATTGAGTTTTGCCTGGACACCAAAAAGGTATCGATTAATTTAATGGTGAATTGCTGAACAGCATTCCTTGTCCAATGTCTAGGATATTAGCTGTAGGTTACTCAAGTCCGATTGGAGAGAACTAGCCTCCAAGTGCATTGGTGTTTTCTGCAGTTTCCTTGGGTATCTGAAGTGCCTACTGGACCAGCACAGGAGTAGAAAAAGAATGAGAGTTCCTTCTTTCTGTATCCTTTAAGTAAAATGTATTGATAAGCAGCAGAAACGTCTTTGCCCAGGACAGTATTTCTATTTCCAGGTTTTAAACTGTGGTTAACTTCATATATACATTTCTAATGGGAAATAAAAGAAACTTCCCCTGTGACCTGTGCTGAGGTTTTCTGCACCTCCTTCTGAAGTAACTGGTGTTGGCTTCCATTGTAGACAAGGTACTGAACTAAAAGGACAAATGTCCTGAGTCTGCATGTCCATGGTCACCAATATGGCTGTCAATGAGAAATCTATTCTCTCTGTTCTTTAAGGGTCACTTCCATTGGGAGCATACAAAGATATATATTGAATTAGATGTTAACTTTTTGGTTTTTTTGCATTTATTTTCAGGTGTGATTAAGGAATGAAATGTTATTTTGCTCTGGGGCATTGAGGAGAGGTTGCCTGTTTTCAGGAAGAAATGCTGTGGGACAATTTTAAGAACCACCCCCCAAGGAGTTTATTTGATGTATGGTACCCACTATGCTAGCCACTGGAAATAACTGCCTATGGAAGAGCTATGCCAGGAAATGAATAATTTAAGAGATTCTGGATCTTTTTAAATGTTTGCTAAGGTGGTACAATTATAGCCAGGTCATACCACTCAGTCCTCTCCATTATTTTCAGAAGATTTTTGATTTTGAACAATCTGTTGCAATAAATCTTTCCCAGCAGCTTGGACATCATGAATTAGGGGTTTTTTTGATACCAGGACAATTGGCATATTATTTGTGAATGGAGATACCTGTGTAAATGGTGTCCGGGGCCTTGCTGTGACTACACACAGATCCTCCTTATGATGCTAGGTATGGAGAATACAGAAATGTAGTTAGCTATGTTAGTATGAAGTCAGGTAGAAGGCAGGGTAGATTTGCTCTCTGTGTATGTATGCTTGTGTAGAGAACAAGATTCTGTGAGCTCACTTAATCAGATGTTCAGAAAGGATGTACAGAAAGCAGAACATAAGAAGAGAAATGAGAATATAAGATGGAAAGGGAGAGGAGGGGGGAGAAGGAAAAAGAGAAGCAGTGTTGAGAGAAACAAACAAACAAGCAGTAATCCCATAGGAACAAGGGGTGCATCTGCATGTGCCCTCTACTGCAGAACTAATTAGTCAACTCCACAGTAAAGTGTCAGAGTCTACACGTGTGCCGGTATTAGGGCGCAGTAAATTAACTCCACCAAAACACACATGTTTTGGTGGAGTGACCAGGGAACGTGGAATAATTTTTCAAAGACTCATACACAGATCTTCATCTTATGTTTGCCATACTGAAGATTTTTGGTGGTTTGCAAAAAAAATAGAGGAGCTCAAGGTTTCCTTGAAAATGTCTGTTCCAGATTTTAACTCTGCCTGGGGAACAGTCTCTTCTTGAATATTCATGGTGTTGGAAGTGACCAATAGATTGCTATGCTGACTTTCATAATGACATGCTGAGCTACTGATTTCTTCATTTTTCTGGAAGAGATGGATCCTTACCTGGTATTTGAATGACAAAATCTTTCAATGAATGTTTAGTATTCATGGATGTGACATTACTTCTTTATACCCATTAACTTTTGTTCTTGCAACAAGTCACATGAAGGATTCAAACCGAGTCAAATGTCTGATGCTTTGAAATTTGTATTTAGTATCTCCTTCATTTGTGTAGTCTACAAGACCTTCTGAAAACGTGACCAGGTCTTTCATTAGTGGGGCTACTGCTACACCATCCTTATTTCCCCAAAGTCCTTTGTGATGTTATATAACGTTTTGGTGTTGCATGTGCAGAACCTTTCCCTAGGTATATACACTGAAGGAAAATGGCATGACATTTGGAAGTCCTGCACTTAAAGAGGAGTATAGGTAACAAACACTTTAGTTATGGGAACAGCCTCCAAATGTCCCAGGGGAACTAAAAGAACACAGGCCTGTTGTCCCAAGTTGGCTAGCAGATAATATTCATGGATTTACTGTGTAAAACAAGAGTTATTTCAAACATATAAAGAGATTTCTGACTTACCCCCTGTAGTTTCACGATAGTGTTTCTGTTGTAGTAATAAGTGTATCTGAAATGTTCCTTGTGTTTTAACATGGAGCCAGCATGAGGACATTCTGAGCTCCTTTCCATGACAGGGCAAACTTTCATGAGCCCGCCTGCCACTATGCAGAAGCCTGAGACAGGACTTCACAGAAGTAACAGAATTGTCTTTATGCTTAGATATAGTAGAAGGGATGGAGGAAGGGGAATGAAGTGGATACAGAGCCCTTCTGGGAAACACTCTTTAAGAGTGGGAAGGAAAATGGAAAAAAGGGTTAATCCCTTATTTTACACAGCCTTGTTACGAAGCATAGAGAACAGGATATTTGTTCTTGCCTTTTTGGAACTCAGGGTTTCTGAAAGTTGCATGACTTACTGAAACATGGGATTTCTCCCCTTGAGAATGTTTGTGCCCATGGTCAAACACGCCCTACACACCTAATTTGAAGCCCCAGCTCAAGTGTCACTAGATTAAGATTACATGGCACCCCTGACCTTTCCCTGTCCTTGGAAGGATGTGGGTTGACAGCATCTGACAGCAGGTCAGTGGCTTTTGACAAAAGGGCACTGCTTACCCCATATATACACCCTGAAAACCTTTCCAGCCCTTGGCATTGGCCTGAAGCCTGCAGGACATCTCTGCTGCTTCAAGGCCAAGCAGAGGAACTTGAGAGATACTGTATGGGGGGTGTGTCTGTGGAATCTAAAAGAAGGTTTACAGCCCCAATGAAAAGTTCTCACCTCTGGGAGAGAAGTGCTAGAAGATTAAATTAATTCACCAGGGCCCCAAAACAAATGAAGCAGTAAATAAAATGAGTGAGCCAATCTGAACTGCAAATTGGTTTCACTGCTACTGAAAGAAAAATCTAGTGGCCTAAGTAAAGATCTTCACTTTCAGTTCTCGGATCTTCAGCAACAATAGTGGACTACTTCTAAATTCCTCAAGTGGAGGTACTGTACATTAGTGAAGAATGGAGAGAGAAGACGTGCAGCAGAAAATTAAAACAGGCTATTACAATATATTATACAAATTGATAAAATGCACTAGTTACACTCCAATAATGGTTTATGTAGCTTATTATTTAAAAAATATACATGCTCACAGTGCAAAGAATCAGTCTTTTGAAACCCCTGAAAATTTCTGATGACATTACTTCAAATGAAAGACATATATTAGTCGAGTCCTAGCACTGCCTCTGACCCAAATATATCTGTAGACATAGATCTAGATCTAGGCAGTGTGGGGGTGGCTGCTGCCTCTATCCATCACCCCACGCTGCCTACATCTAGATGTGTGTGTATATAGACACACACAACTAGATCTCTCTCCCCCCCGCCTCCCTGCCCCCCCCATATATATATAGATGCTGCTGACATTTCTTCCGATAACGGCATGGGGATTGCAACTGCCGCTGAATGTCCCCCGCCACTAAAGCACCACATTAAATGCGTCTGTGGGCGGGACTCAGCCTGCAGGATGGTGACTCCCAATTTATACTGATCACAGGTTTACTTCCATGCCTTCAGCAAAAAAGTTATTTGTGATGAGGCAAATCACACTCACACACACATTTGCATGCATGCACAGACTTCTTTCCCCATGTACAATAAAAATGCTTTAAAAAGTGCAGTGATAGTTAGAATAATGACACTAAAAACAGCACAACTGTAAGCAAATGATCTTCTACTCTATGTAATTATGTCCATTTACAACCAGAATATTTTCCCCAATCTTTAATTTAAATAGGAAAAACACTTTACTTTTAGGTCCAAGGACAATTTCAGAGTTGGACCATTATGCTTGTAAGATGGCCTAGCATAATGCAAATTTAACTGAATCATCAGTCACCTGGAACCAGCCATGCAATTTTTACAGAACTACTCTGTATGGTCAAATTGAAAGTGACTACATTTCCATTTATTTAAAGTTATCCCAGTTTTTGTTATGAAACTTAAATTCGCTAGGTTGAAGGTTGACAGATGGCTTACTACAGAGAAGAGAGGAAACTGGAGTGAATACAAATATTGGTGTAATGAAACCAACTATACATATTAAAATGGAAAAGAAAAAGTCAGATATTTGATTTAAAGTTATTGCTTAATAGCACTGACTGTAATATAGCATACTGGTAACCTTTTCAGAAAGATTAATTTAAAACTGTTTTTCAGGATTAAAGAATGCCTACTCGTCTCACTATGTATTCAATTAAATATATCATTGTATCGTTTTAAATGGATGTCTAACATATGCCTATACTTCTTTCTTCACTATCTTAAGGAAGTAATTAAATGCAATATATTCTCCAACCGATTTCACAGGACTTGCCTTAAGAATTCCAGTATCAAAACTAATCAGAGGTGCAAAGCACATTATATCTTTTGCACCATCTAAAATGAGCTCTTACGTCAAATTTCCTTAACCTTTTATCTAGAATCAATGTTCATCCCTTTGCTCACTGCACAAGACTGAATACTGTGTAGCAACTTTTAAATGCAAAATAATTGTCAATGCCATGAAAAAAACCCCACCAGGTTATTTAATTCTTCCTTCTACATTTATGCAACTGATAGGAGTAACTACTATTGTTTAATATGATAAGATTTAAATTGGCACTAATGATGAGGTTCTTTTTGTTTTAAAGCACAGTCATTCTGCCAATATTTAACAAACCAGCTAAGTTATTATATAAAAAATACTAATAAACAAAGCATACTCTAGAAACTCTTTACAATACAACTAAATTTAGTAGCATAAAACAACTAGGAAAAAAGTTCAGGTCAACTTATAAGTATAGAAATGTAAATAAAGCACTTAATTTAAAAAAAAGAAAGCGGTTATACTAACGCATCAAAATTTCCAATAAAATGCTGAGAAAGTTTTATCAATGTTCTTCCATTTCTTCTAACTTGTTCAGAAATACCTTAAAGTTTTTCCATGTTACTATACAGAAAAGTGATGAGACTGATAAGACCAGTGGCATTTTCCCAAGATGTCAGTGCATTCTTACAACATTATATTTATATTCATTTAAGGAATATATATTCCTTAAATGAATATAAATATAAATTTAACTATATAAATATAAATATGAATATAAATATAAATGCACACTGATTCATTTATAGTATATGAAAAACAAAAAATGTCAGGTAAGAATTTAGGACTAAGGTCCCTGCTATGTTACATATGTTACACAATTAACTGGTTACACTCGCAGTAAATTTAGACTGGCCACATATGCAAAGTAATTGTCACACCATAAAAATATCCATCTAGCTACAAAAAGAGCATCAGCTACAAAGTTAGTGCTTGAAAATGTGTAACAACTCTATAGCTGGGTTCTATCAAGTTTTAATTTGAATGTGTAACAGGGCTCTTGGATAATCAACATTTTCTTCACTTTAAGATTCTAAAAAGGCAAAAACTTGAAGTAATATTTAAAAATGAAATACACTGAAGTTGCAATGAATGAAAATAATAAAGAATGATTAATTTTTTTAAAGATTTTTTTAGATCTATCCTTTCTAGGATAATCATGAAGATATAACAAAATGTAGTTCTGGAAATATGAGCTATGATGTTGGAACAGAACAGATGAATCCATTTTTAGATATATTTTTAGACATTTATTGTTATCAAAAGAAAGGAAGACAAAATATATTTGAAATATCAAATAAATAGAATATAAAATATTCAAGAGCATTTTTAATATCAATAAGCACAGTACAACTGAGTAAGATTACACTGAACACATTTATAAGAGGCTAACAAACGGTGATCTAAATTAAATAGAAAATGCTTATGAAAATGAAAAACATTATTTAAATAAACCTTATAGAAATTTAGCTGGAAAAAAACTAGACACACAATAGTAAACTAGAATTTGATGCAATTTACTACCATTTTACTGTAATAAGGTTTAATCTAGAACATACTTCCTGTGCTTAACTTTTGCCACTACGCATCTTCTTTGCCTACAGTTTTGTACAATTTTAAGATAAGGTTTAAAACAGTCAATTTATACTTGTATAGCAATTATAGTAGTAGCAACATTTAGTATTGTAAATAAGTTGTCCAGCTAATGTGACAAAGAATATATGCATTTGTAACAGTAAATATTATTCTAACTCATCATCAAAATCATCATCACTACTACTACTACTACTACTACGAGTGCCAGTCCATTCCCTGTAGGCCTGTCTTTTCTGCAAGCATGATAAAGGAAGAAAAAAAAAAAGCAGAAGTATTAGTTTATGCTCACAGGTTAGTTTAACAAGAAAAAAAAAAGGCAAAAAATGATTCTCAAATGGCTTATGAATTGACAATACAACAGGAGTATTCCAGTACAGTTATGACCCTGACAATGAGAGGGGCAAGATTGTTTAGATGAAATAGGACATTTTTTACAGGAACAACTTGCACATTTGGGAAAGAGAGGAGACAAGTTTTTGAGGTTAAGTTGTCCTTCATCAAGTCTCACAATGATGCTTGAAGCCTTGTCTTCTCTCTTTCTCAACTACCTAATTTGTCGTCTTCATATCTCTGGACTACCAAAGCTAGAACACTATTAACACCTGGCAACAATGTATGAAATCATTGACATTTTTTCAGTTTGTTCCATACAAGCAGACTGCTACATTCAATGCCTTTAGCAGGGCTATGGCTAAACACAAGACAACAACCTTAAGATCACTGCATTTCTCTAATCATTCTGCTGTTGTCAGCTGACGTCCAAAACCATCTTAAGTAGTAAATTAATGTTTAATAAAAGAAACATACTGATTGGACAAAAATCTTGTATATTTTTAAAAGAAGATTTTTGTCTAATCTGTATGGACTTTATTTTACCAATAAAATCAGAAAATATGATGAGAGAAAGAATTATTTCATAAGGAACTATTATTATTTTAGCCACATGAAATACTTTGGACTTTGTAACTTATGTTATACAGGAAGGCTCTCCTGTTCCCAAACAAAACAAAATACTTTTAAGGACTTAATGAATTAAAGGTTGTAGAATTTAAAAAAATTGGGTTCTTGTCTCCTGGGAAAAACAGTGACTAGTATATACAGAAAACATGTTTGAAAAAAAAAAATGAAGAGTCTACCACGAAGCTGAACTCTAAATGTAACATTCCTGTTCCCAGAGGACTAACAATATGAATAACTTCTATCCCTGCTTGAAGTCTTCAAAATTATTTTTAAAAAAATCCATAAAAAACCCCTGAAAGTTACGATTTACAAGTTCATTTTTTTTCAAATTGCTGCTGATGATGCTGGGATGGCAGTGGCAGGTTTTATTACTATGTCATCTTTAGAAAATGGCACTCTACGAATCTAGAGAGCATAAAAAGTAAAACTGCACATTTTGAATCAGTCTATCAATCAGTCATTGGCTGTAGCCTGTCCCCAAAGTTCTTCACAAGTAACTCAAACACTTGGAAATTTAAGACTGAGCATAAACAACAGAAATTTACACAAATTTATGTAAATGGTATTGGACTTATAGCCTTGTCAGAATTCTACTTTACTACTACTATAGGACACAAGAGCAAAGGAAAGTCCCTTGAAAAATCAACTCAGAAGAAAGAGGAAGATTAGTGATGACTTGAGACCTAGTTCAGAAATAGCAGATTTTAACTCTGCCAATTAAGGGTACACTGCCTTTTAGTACGTTTTGTAAGACAACAGCACAGGAAATTCAGCTGAATCATGAGACAGAGAAGGAGAATCATAGCTCATATAGGATTTTCATTATAGGTTATATTAGAACTCTTCAGGACAATGAAAATTAAGGGCATTTATACATGTGCTCCAGGGGTGCGGATGTTTTAATTAGAGTGGCGCTCTAATTAAAGCACACAGAGCATGTCGTGTATCCCCACGTTTCAAAATGGCGGGGGGGAGGGAGGGGCTTGACCTAAAGCGCGTTGGATGAGAAATGACCAGAGTCTAATTTCATGTTTCACACTCCAGTATCTCTTAGAACTTGGTCTAAATGAATCAAAGCTTCCAGCCAGACAAAGGCTTTTTCAATGTGTTGAATTACTTTTCCATCCACCACACTTTAGGAAGTCACTAAATTCTTTGTAATTCATCTCCAGATCTGAGTTACTCTGGCAAACTGTCCAAGTAGCTCAAGTGGAATCTCTTAATATAAAGCTTTAAGTCTCCTATCTACCATTGTTGGTTGGCTCAATTTAATAGTGGTGCAGCCAGTTCTGTCATTTCCCACTGATGGATATGTTTAAATGCAGCTTCACTTCTAAGGAAAGAAAAATTGATGTTTGGAAATTTTTACCTAATTAATGAACTGGCTTACAGTCCAAATGCTGTAATTGATTTTAACATTATGATGAACTTCCAAAAATAATGATTATTAGTAATATTTTAATTATTACAATATGATTTGTAATTTTTTAAAGTTAAATGGTTCAGTTTCCTTTCTACAGTGACTGAAGTCTAGATTTTTTTAAAGCCTAACAGTTAAAAAAATTTAAGTACTTTCACAACTGATGCAGTATGACAAAATCCCAGATACTGCAAAAACATTACTTTGACATTCTGAATTAATAAGCACAGTAGTTACAGTAGAATTTAAACAATTTAAATTAAAATGTATCCAAGTGTGCATAAAAATGTATTAAAGGGAGACTATTTTTGCCTATCAAAACATAAAAATAAAAATGTATATAAATCTTTTCATTCAATTCATTTATAGCAGATCATATTTCTTCACCTGTAACATTTGACTTCCGGTCCCATCCCTTAATCTGTAAGGCCTAATAACTCCATCCTCACCAAAGAAACGAGGCGGACGCAGACTTGTCACATCATCAGAAGAATCTGTAACTCTGAAAAGGCACAAATTCAGAACAGTTTACATGTAGCAGGGATAATGATATACATTTAAAATATCTTTTCCTGTGGTGCTGGCCAGGGACCAGGCTTAATTTGCTTGAAAATCTAGTATGTGCAAACACTGATGTGACACTCCAAAATAAACAAGTTTAAATTTTATAAACCTATTTAATTTAATGAGGATTAAACACCATGACATGTACAGGTACCCTTACTGAATGTTTGCTGGTACACAAGATGACATTTATTTCAAAGGAGAACTTAGTGCAGAACATGATTATATGACTAGGTAAATGTGTACATAATTTCTTAATTTAAAAAACTTCCCCATTTAAAAAAAGAGCCCTAAGCTATATAAATCTTCCTAACTTCTTTGATGTTTTCCTCCATCTATATTTCATAATCACCACAAAGACACTACAAAGGACAGAACACTATCCAGAATGGGCACGAGGTAAAAGAACTAATAGTCTAAATCCTGAACAGCAATAAGAGAATCAACTTATACCTTTAGTCAACATGAGCAATTTAATGACCTCTTAAAATATTTTCTAATTTTTTTAATCTGCTGTAGTGCAAAAGTAACTTCTATTCAGTTACATATAAGACATGATATCACTTTTACAAGTCAATCCATAGCTGTTGCCATAGTAGGCACTTAAGCTGAAGTTCTGTGAAAGAGGGAGAGGTTCTTAACAAAAACTTTTTAGTTTTGGATTTTACTTTTTCTCTTCTGGTATTCTAGATGCTGTAAAAATTAAAATTCTTACCAACTCGAAAGATGTATTTTTTCTGGGCATTAGGGGTAAGATGCAAGGTCATAGCTGTGGAAGTAGTTTTGATTATGAAACTTTAAGTAGAGCTGGTATTTCAAGCCAACTTTAAATATAACTTTAGCTTGAGTTGGCAATGGCTAAGACAGATGAGCAATCTTATTTTAGTAGCGATTCAATACTGTGTTTTTAATCATCAAATGATTACACCAAACTTAGATAATGGATTGTTACCAGTATAAATAACAACGCATTTAATACAAATTATTTTTCTGCAGCATTTGCAAAGACAAACGAAAAGTTGAATGCTCCTGAAAAAGCAGAACAGTTACTATTAAAAAAATTAAGAGCATCTAGCATCAGTGGACTTATACACCTCTTGTTTTATGCCCTACTCTGTTCATTCTATTTTTGATACCTTTTAATGCCCTGAAATGTGCTGCTAGCCATGTCTATGATTCCTCCAGTGGGCCTTGCTACTGCTCCCACTAAACCTTTCCCAACACCTTTGAAAAAGCCAGCTGCTCCTTCTTTCTGGGCTCCTACAAATGATTGAGAGAGAAAGATCTTTAGTAAAGATGTTTATAAAAATATTACTTTATAGATACTGGAAAACCTAAATAATGACCATTAGTTTTTACTACTTTCACTGATTTATAAAGAAGTATGCTTTATTTTGAACCAAATGTTTACATAATTAAGATGGACATTACAAAGGTTACCATAAATCAAAACTCAATTACAAAACACCAAAACGCACTGGATGTTTCAGTTTTACAACATTTCTCAGTGAACATAAGAATTAAAAACCTATTTACAGCTAATACATAGCAAGACCTGCACTTACCTCTTATTGGTTTTGTCACTATTCCTGTTATGCCACTAACAAAGCCCTGTCGGGAGAAATAAGAGAACCCTCAAAAATATGTTCTTTATAAATAATTTTCCTGTGCTTTAAAGATGAACAACTTAAAAATGGGCGCCAAGCTAGAAGGGTTTCTAAGCCTCAAACACAAATCTAATTTCTTCATGGCTCCTATAAATCCCAGTATATTCTCAGTTTAGAACTGCAATCCTAGTGTAGCAGGAACTTTGCAAAGACAAAATTAAAACAGAGAAAAGGAGCTCTCCAAATAGTTATTATTTTAGTGTGTACCTATTCTTTTACTCTTCTTCTCAATATATAGTACATTTCTTTACACAGTTACTTTGAAGTAAATTGCCCGTTTTTTCTGAAGTAATATTTCTTACAGATACTAAGCCTTTCCCTCCACGAGTAATGCCTTCTCTGAGGCCAGTAGGTTGTTTATTCATGGCTTCCCTTCTCTTCTGTTGGTAGTCTTCATCCATGGTTATTGCTGCCACTCCTTTAGCCATAGCACTAGTAATCCTGGATGCAGCACCAGCTAATCCACCTAAGAAAAAATGAAACACTTTGTAAAAATTATAAAATTTGTAAACGCATATAGTGATCTGATTGCACAGTCACCACTGAACACACACGCACAGTAGCTATATGGCAGCTTACCAACAGCTCCGCCTACTAGTGCTTTAAGTCCTAGTGCCATTCCCTCAATAAATTCTTCAGGACCCTGGATGGCTCCCTGAAAAAAAACCCCACATTAACTGACAGGAAACTAGTTATAAAAAAGAAGTTTAGTAATTTCAAAAAAAGATATAAATAATTTTTGTATATAATGTAAAAGTTTAAGAAATTATGAAAAATTTTCAGATTATGAGTCTTAAAACCACACAATATATATTTTAAAATCAATCAATACAAAGAACGTCTTTTGTCAGGTAAGGAAACAAGCTTTTACATATTCTTGCATTTACATATCCTTGCTGTTATTTTCCTGACAATTACATAGATCTGAATGATTTTTTTAGAAGCAGAAGTTGTGAGCTTAAACCAATTTTTTAAATGAAAGCTATTTGAAATATCCAGATTTCAAAATATCCAAGTCATTTATCAACCGTAATGAGTTTCACTAGAAACTAAATGGAGATTTTTTTTACCTGGTATGGTTCGTAGAAGAATGCTTCTACTCCTTCAGACAAACCTCTAATGAAGCCAAATGGATTACCCAAAACATCAAGGCCAAGTATAAGAACATACATTTGTTTAATAGCCTAAAAGAGAATTAAGTAGGAAGAAAACACATCATAAACAGACGTTTTGTAGAACAGTGTTTCTCATTAGTTTTAGACTTAAGCTCCCCTCCCCCCCTTTGTAAAATGCTAGCTCTTAGTTTTCATACATTGTTCTAAATATGGAATAATACAGAGCAATTGTTTTGTTTCAAAACTCCTTAGACTAGGATGGGTCAGGATGTTTTTGATCCTATGGATTCCTATTTGAATTTTCTGGGGTTATTTTGTGAATCATGTATAGGTGTTTGCATACCTAACCATGCTAATGCTGTGCACATCTTTGCTGAGAACAACTTGTGTAGAAACTATGCTAAGACAAATAATACACATTCAAAAAATATTAGATGACTGGTTTATAGTTGGAATGCAGTAATATGCTATGAATTCACAATTATACCCATTATTTCTAGACAGAAACAATGCCAGAAAGGAACAGCTTTTTTTTAAATCAGTAGTTTAACATAAAAATATTACAAGCATCTTATAATTGTTCCCCACACAAACCCCAATATAATTTAAAGATTCTGAATTAAATTTATTTTGTAAACAAAAAACCTGAACAGAAATATAAGATAGTGAAACAACTCTAAATCTGCAGCCCCCTAAAATCATATAATTATGATTAATACACATTAGTACTTGTAGACCCAGGTTATATAAAATAGACATGTCAAATATTTCCATATATATTTCTCTTGCTTTGTCACTACATGACAAAGTTAACGTAGTCTTGTTGATTTGAGAGATATATTAAGACAAGACTTACGAGGCAGGAATTAATTCATAAATGTTACCCATGAATCAACTTGATTTATAACTGGATAGAAAATGTAAGGGAACATTACTTAGTGGATTCAAATCGTCCTCTTCGGAGTTTTGGAGAATAAGAAAAGATGCCAAATTCTTTGCCAGATTATTGAGTTCTTAACTGATAAACTGAAAGGGAATCCTGGAGTCTATTTTAGAAACAGGGATTTAAATTTCAGATTTGTCTCTGAAGACTGGGATAGCAAGGCTATACTAAGTGTGTGAAGTGTTGGTAGCAGATTTCCATCTAGAAGATGTAAAGACTAGCGGTACCCACCTACTAAGGAACAGCTATAATTCAAAAGTTACTGTATTTGAGATAAACTATTAAGACAGGTAATCTGTTTTGTTAACATTAAGCTTTTTTACGTTGTTATCCGCAGTCTATTCTTTACCTACCAGTACACTGAAAACTATGGTACTATTTGCTTTTCACAAAAAGAATGCAGAATTTGGTTCATGAGCAACAATTTAATGTAGTTTATATACTCCGGTTGATCTGTTTGCGTTGGTCACTTATGCTACAAAAATTAAGCCACAGAAAATAGAACTGTAAAATAAAATGGCAAGGGAATTCAATGGCAAGTACAGTATCTAGAATGGCTTTTAAAATCATCTTTTTTAAATTGACACAATTTTAAACTGATACCTTAAAATGCAGCTACTTGCTTTTTTTGGTGGAGTGTCTTTTTTTTTTTTTTTTTTTTTTTTTTTAAAGGACACCAACTTGGTCCCAACCAAATTGTTTAGCATACATTTGAGCATGGGACAAAAAATATATATATATATATTATAAACAGCTCTAGCTGGAGTACAAAACAGTGTATTTAGGGAAAGGAATACATTATTATTACACTAACCTGTTTTGAATAATGTCTTATAACTGCTGATTGTAGCTGTGTGGTTGTACAGAAGTGATAGTTGAGTTCAAAGAAAGCCAACCTAAAATAAGACCATATTACTTGGAACAAAATAATACATTTGTGTGTTTGAAATGTTGATTTAATGTATACACTTAAATTTTAGAGCTACATATCAAACCTACTTAAAGACAACATCTTGTACATCTGTGAGTGTGGCACCAATACTCTTCAGCAGGAGATTCAAAGATTGAACTGGAATTAGTTCAGTTTGTCTTTCTTCTTTGTTGCCATCTTCTCCACCAGTGCTGAGTGAAAAACTTAAATGTAACTGGAAGAATAAAAAAGAGAATGTAGAACAACATTTGATTACTTATTACTTTAATGATGCTTTAACAAGTTTTTGTGTAAAAATGTAAATTATTTTAAAATTGGGATAGACATTTCTTAATCTTGGCTAAAATTCACTCTAATAAGAACAATTTCCATTTGACATTAAACTGCAAGCACCCCACACTTTAATATATTCAGCATTTTTTCCTGGAATTTGGCAAACTACCTTTGTGCTCAACAACAAATATTTTTGACAAAGAAGAGTTTAAGGACACTAAACCTGATTAAAGAAAAACTGACAGATTTCTACTCCATAAGTGAATAAAATATAAAAGATAATTCCCATTGAGGGTAAATATTCTGACAAGCAGCAAATAAAAGGATAGGAATAAATACCATGAAGGACTAATTTCACTTAACAGAAAAGTGTGGGAGTAGATCACTTTATCGACCACAATTAAGAACAGTAAGGTACCAATATAGTCAAATAAAGCACACTTAAGAAAAAAAACTCTGATTCTTTAATTACATCTAATTTATACAAACTGGATGTGTACAGCAAATACAAAACAGAAACAATTACATTTAAAAAGAATAAATTGCTTTTCACAGACCCTGAACATCAAGATAGTGATGCAAGAGAGAAACTGACATTCTGATTCTCTGAAGGAAACATTATACAAGATTCTCACTTGGTTCAGTACTATTTAGTAAAACACTGGAACTTAACCATGTAATCCACCCCTTTCATGCAAAAAATGGAGAAAGGCCAAGTGGGATGAGAGATGTACTAAACAGGATGATAGCCTTATACCTTGGGGAATAAGCATGAATAACAAAATCAACCTTTCTTTTATAAATCTTGGTAGTAAGGTGAAGTCCATTCCTTCTATAAAATCAATGCCTTAAGCAAAATGAGTCTTTACACAAAAAATGAATATATAACAAACTGGTTTATGATAAGCTCCCAACAAATATGTGAATATATTATTGTTCCATGATATCTGAGCATTTATTTACTCATTTATTTATTTTAATTCAGGCAATTTAAAAAAAAACAATTCCAACACAAGTGTACTACATAGAAATTGCGCAAGGTTGACTTTATTAATAATATAAATCAATTCTCCTAACTCAATCACCTGTACTATTAATATAATGATAATATATGTCAATACAACAGTCAGTTACATTCACTAACATTTAAAGAAGCTGGACAAAAATTCTGGCCTACTTGCTGGTGATTTTTTGTGTTATGCACAGGCCAGGAATGGAATCCATACTTCTAAATATGTATCCAATTTTTAT
The DNA here is from genome assembly GCF_000455745.1 of Alligator sinensis. Classification (NCBI taxonomy): domain Eukaryota; kingdom Metazoa; phylum Chordata; order Crocodylia; family Alligatoridae; genus Alligator; species Alligator sinensis. The sequence goes on along the minus strand of NW_005842825.1, from coordinate 566,342 downwards.
CTCTTTTTTAATAGTTTAATTTGAAGCTACAGATACATCTACAGGATGTCCCATATTTTATCATATCACATTTTTAGGGTGGGAGGTGGGGAGAGTGTATTGCGATAGCTTCCCCATTTGAGTGCTACACAAAATTTAAGCATTAAAATCCAAAAAGGTAACAGCTTTTCATTCTGCAAAGTACATTTCCTTTTACTGGGACAAACAACAGACAAAGCAGTGGATTCCAAGGGGTTTTACCACCTACCACAACCGTTATAATTCTTGGTCACTTCTTCCCAAGATATTTGGACCTCTGGGTACAGCCACTCCACATGGAAAAAAAGGAGCCTCTTTTTCCAGCCTCTCTAACATGATCCATCATCATTAGAAAATGTGAGGGATCTTATTTGAAAATATGCATCATCTACGGAGTATTTTATAAAAGTTTTCTGTGTAAAACACCTATGGAAGATACATTATTCTGTTCCCATATTTTTCTGTATTGTTCCAGGTCAATTTCTTTCCTTGGGTCTCTTTCATTTGCTTAGTTTTCCTATTCGTTCCTTTCCCTATTATAATGACATATATTATAGAGATTAAACCTTTTTCTCTTGCGTTCACATGTGTCAGCTGTCCAAAGAAGGTAAGTGATTTAAGTGAGAGCTTTTTTAAAAATAATTTTATTACGGTATTTCTAATGTGAAGATCTGGGGGAAAAGGTACTATTATTCCATTAGGATTATCAAAATTTCTTGATAAGATCTCATATCCCCCCCACCCCAAAGAGTTGGCTTAATTGTATATTACTTTCCCTGACCCATACAAAGTGTCCTTGATGATCTCTAAGAATTAATTCTTTCTTCTTAACACAGGTGGTTAAAATATGGAGGGGTTAGTGAAAAGTAAACTTTTGTAATTCATGTACAAGGGTTTTTTTTCAAACGGTGATTTCAAAAACATCAAGTTCACAGAGACCAGACAATAGAGGGTGACAGAAACACTTTTCTACCTCCAAGGCTGAAAAGGCTATCAAATATACTAAGCTGGAACTGTATACCAAACTGCACTGTTCCTGAACTGTCTCAGGCTAGAGACACTCCAAAGGAATCCATAATACAGAACCGTTGTCTCAGGGCCCTAGCATTCTTATGAAGAGAAAAAAAATATTGTAACTACAAATAATAACAGATTCTATTTTCATGTCATGATCTGGACCATCGCCTACTGATTTTGGATCCTTGTTCTGGGTCTGTAAGGCACTGAGATCCTATTGTCCAAATTCCAAATCGTCTACGTGACCTTGGTGAATTTATTATGAACCCCATTGATATGATCACTTCAACAGTGACAGTGATTGCTTTCTTGATATCTTTTAGAATATGTCTTTGATGAACAAATAAATCATACTAGTAAAAAAAAAAAGTAGGGGTGCACCAATAAAGAAATTTTGGGCCGATACCGATGACTGATTATTAATGAGCCATATCGGCTGAAATGGAAACAATTGCCAATATGCATCCCAGCAGCTTGGAAAGCAGTGTCAGGCTAGGAAGTCTATGGGGGAAAAGGGGTGGGGGGAGAGAAGGGGCGTGTGTGGGGGGGTGCAGATCCCCTTGGATCTGTGCATGAGGTGACGGTGGGCTGCTGCTGTGAACTGGGGCTAGGAGCAGCACCAGGCTTTTCCTTGTGTGAGGGGCTGGGCTGGGGCTGCTTTTGGGGTGGGAGACAGCGACACTGGGGGGGGTGCTATGGGGTGGGCTGTGGCCACCCCAGAATTCGCTGTAGCCCCCCCCTCCTGGTGCTGCCACCACCCGAGTGCAGCCCCGGCCCAGCCCTCCAGCCAGAAAGAGCTCAGTGCCGCTCCTGGCCTCAGCTCGCAGCCTGCCCTCCCCCCATGCATAGATCTGAGGGGAATGTGCCCTTCTGTGCCTCCCCTGGGGTGCACCAGCAGTGGGAGCCACCACCCCCTGCACCTGGACAAGTCATTCGCATCTCTGTCCTATGGCCTGCCACGCCTTGGCTGGGCAGTGTCTGCCCCTGCCCCAGCCCCACTACCTCCTTCACTACGGGGGCCTCGCTCTGCACCCTCCGATGCCCATTCCCTCCCCCCACCCCCTTTCCCCACAGACTTACCAGCTGGATGCTACTCTCCAAGCTGCCGAGCTACACGCATGCATCTAGCATTTATCAGCAACATTATCGGCCACATCAAACAAAAGCCAATTATGTCAATTTTACTTTTAGCAGTGCTAATAGGATATGAAACGATCTATTGGTACACTTCTTAAAAAATAGCATACCATCAGCATGGGAGGGCAGGTCATGACTACTGCTGAATCTTTACCTACCAATGGACTTAGTAGCAAGACTCGAAATTGGTAGTGGTATTTTCCTGTGATAAGTATGAGAAGCTATAGATGGTTGGAAAGCATCTCATTGTTAGTGTAGGTTTCTACAATGTACAAAGTATATATGCCTTCTTTCCAAAAAGCAACTAGGTATTTCTCTCAAAACTCAAGATACTGACAGCATAGGTACAGAAATCAAGGCTTGCAAAACTCACACTGGAAATGCTTATAAAAACTGGAAAAACCCCAAATTGAGGGAGGAGTGTACAGTTGTGGTTGGGAACTATAAAAGATTCCGAATCTATAATAGTTAGAAATTTGCAGCCACCCAAAATGGCAGAATGAACATATGTTCTGAAAGTCTTTAAAAAACCTTTATGGCCTTTACTGCTTGTTGATGTGGGACTTAAGCTCCTTTGGTTTCTGGTACTATTCAGTTCAAGTTCCTAAGAACTAGTTATGTTGAACTTTCTTGAATCTAATTATGAAGATGCAGGCTACTTTATGAAGTGATTTTCTTTCACCTTTAGTTCCACAAACAGGTTCTCTTTGGTAACTTAAATGTCCTTGTTATTACCTTATACCTTCTTCTTAGCACTGGATTCTTAAGCTGGAATATGTTGCAACATCAAAGGCTAAGCCAGGTTTACACTTTCAGTGTCCTTGAGTTCCTGGTATTTTTTTCTTTTCTCCCCCACCCACTAGTTGGGTGAGAGGTCTTCTTCACAAGTGCAACCTCTCTTAGATATATAGATCAACACTACACAAGTGTTAAAAATTCTGTGTGCATGAATCCCTTGTCCAGCAATATAGCAAGTGTCTGCATAAACTCTATGAGACAGGGTTTGGGAAGTAAGTGGAAAAAATGTACCCGAGAAATTTAACCTTGTGAATTCTCAGAAAAATGGGAACAATTGAAGATGTGAGGAAGGATGTTAATATATTTTAAAAAACAAACAAACAAAAAATCCTGTGGGTGTAACGGTTTTTATGACCAACTTCAAGCCACTGACATACTGCAAGGGAGAAGCATGCAGATTTTTATAACCAAACTTTGTGACACAATTAAATCTCCCCTCACCACCAAGGGGTATAACTCCTTGTGCTTATTTATAAGACTGACAAGTTCAATAACTTCAGCACTGCTCTCTGCGTTATACATTTTTTCTGCTTCAAAGGGAAATGTTTTCCTTTTTTAATTAAAATATTTTAATTAGATATCGTACTCATTCTGTGACATTTACATACCTTGATTGGAGAGATATGAAAGTATTCATACAAGCTGATTTGTGATGTATCCATTGATGACACACTCATTAATTCTTCGTGGAGAGATTCTACATCCTTTTTGAAAAGCGTAACCTGGAAAAGTATTTTGAACAATATGTTTTATAATTCAATAGGTTAGTGTGTCAAATTCTGAAATACAACAATTTTCAGGAAGTTGCAAGAGCCAATTGATAGAAATACTGGCATCTGGGAGTCATGGTGAACTGCAAACTCAACATGAGTCAGCAAACATAATACTGTCACCAAATAAAATCTAATTCAGCCTTTGATTATATTAACAGAAACATGGAATGCAAAACACAGGAGGTGACAATACCACTCTACTCAATGCTGGTGAAGACTAGAATGTTCTGTACAGCTTTGGGCACTGCATTTTAAAGGATATTGAACCAGGAGAGATCAAGAGGTGAGCAACAAAGATGTTAAAGGGGTTGGAATTCAAACTATATGAGGAAATGTTGAAAAAACTGAGTATGTTTAGTTTAGAGAAAAATAATTAGTGGCATTCAATTTTTTTTTAAGACTTATGAAGATACAATGTTCCCTCCTTGCAACAGAAAGCAGGACATATGGGTTTAAATTGCATCAAAACAGGTTTAGATCACGTCTCAGAGAAACTCTAACTGTAAAAAAACCACGACAATGGAACAAACTGCCTAGGGAAATTAGAAAACCTCTCTCGTTAGAGATTTTCAAGAAGCTGGACAGGCATCAATACAGGTTTAGAAACAGAGGAGTCTGCCTCTATGCAGGGGCCTTAACTAAGGTCTTGCCAAACTTACAATTCTGTGAGTGTTTTCTAAAATTCATACTTATTCCTACTGGATGCGTTCCTAGATAGAGTGATTGATACAGATGAAGTGTTCCTGCAACAGATGGGCAGATTATTAAGGCATGGGAGGCACCCCGTGGAGGCTCCAGAGGTCTTTCAACAAAACTAGTGATGCTGTGATCCTATTCATAACACGCTTGACTAGGAGGTTAGGAGATGGGCATTCTATTACTGCCTCTTCCTCTGCTCTGTTTGACCTTCAGCACGTCATCTCAGTGCTGCAGGCCTCCATTTTTTTCAATTATAACAGGAAAACAACACTTTCTCTCTACTGTTAAGCTCTGAAATCTACAGACTGTGTACTTGCTGAATATGCATTAACAGACTGCAAATGTGTAAGCTGAAAATTCTAGCAGTCATCTCATGCAGATTCTAAGTCAATAAAACAGCAATAACAGCTAGTATTAAAACCCAACCAACCTAAAAATGTGAGTCTTCCAACTCCAGTAAACATACAAAAGTTCTAGTTCAATGCCAGTTTTATTCTTTATTCTTAAGCCTGGACACCTCTTGGTATATACATCATGACAATGTGTAAGGATAGTAAAAGAAGTCTGGTGCCACCTATTGTGCACATGGAACAGTAAGCAGCTATTGAACAATTTAGCAGACTGGGGCACACTGCTTAATCCATGCCTGAAGCAGTGTTGCCACCTGCTCCTGCCCACATCAACAGAAGATCAATTTTTTTCACATCTGTGTAACACTTGAAATTAAAAATACATTCTTGCTTGTTATGACTAAACATTTTCTACCTCTTCATCTTTGGGCATATCCGCCTGTGTAAAGAGATCAAGCAATGCAAATAGGAACCCAAGGTCTAATCTGAGATCCATTTCTTGAATCAGTACCTTAAAGTACCTGTATAGGACAACAGAAAATAATAATGAAACAGTAGCAATTTTTTTGGAAGAACAAAGTTCCTGAGGAAGAATCAGCTGTAATGTAGTTATATAATACTTTATAGTTACCACCACGATTCATTTAAAGATGTTTATTCTGAAGCCTTAACAAGCTTCCATTTGCTACTTGTTTTAACCAAAATATTTTTGTCATAGTTCACTTAACACCATAGGAAGTCTTTATGAAAATCTGGGTTTTTTTAAAATTTGAAGATGGCAGAATTCTTGCTCTAATGCAGTGTTTTAAGTGCACAGGTATACAGCATGCATATCAGTTAAAGCTGATGGTACAGGCTAACTAGAAGTTTACTTTGTAGTAAAATGTTTTTACCATGTTGTAAAAGTTGAGCAGACACATGATGCAAAGCCCTACTCTGGATGTGGACAAACAACAAAACTGCAGTGAGTTAAGGTAGCCGTTGAGTAGTGGATGCATGGTAATTGTGCCTATAATTAGTTCATGGTTAGTAAGAGGTAAACTGGAGCAATTCTAACCCCACTGAACTCAGGGTCAAACTGCCCTGGTTTCACTTACTCGGGTTGGATAGGGAAGAGTGGACACATCTGGGCAACTACTGCATGTCAGCTGCTCTATGGTAAGTTCTTGCCTCCTTTTATTTCACTGCAGGTTTGCATGTCCATATAGTGGTGGGATAGCTTGCATGACTGGAGTATTGTCATGGATGGGTATAATCCATGACAATATTCAGGAAGGACAGGTAGGGGAGAAGAGGAGTAGCAGCAGCTCTGTATGCAAGACAGCTGTATGATTGCTCATAAAACTGGAGATATGCCTGTTCAAAGTCTCTGGATTAGGGTCAGAGAGGACAGCAACGAGGGTGATTTTGTGGTGAGTGTCTGTTACAGGCCACCAGACCAGGACAATGAGGTGGATGAGGCTTTCTTCAAACAGCTATCAGAAGTTTCTGCATCACAGGCCCTTGTTCTCATGGGAGACTTCAAGTCACCCAGACATCTGTTGGGAGGGCAATACACACAATCTATGAAGTTCTTGGAGAGTGTTGGGGACAATGTCCTGGTGTAAGTGAAGAAGCCAACTAAGTGCTGTGCTCTTCTTGATCTGCTGCTCACAAACAGGGAAGACTTGGTGGGGAACATAGAAGTGAATGGTAACTTGGATAGCAGTGATCACAAGATAACCGAGTTCAGGATTCTAAGGAAAGGAATGATGGAGAGCAGCCAAATAAGGACCCTGGACTTAAGAAAAGCAGACTTCTATTCACTCATAGAGCTCATGGGCAGGATCCCTTGGGAGGTCAGTCTGAAGAAGAAAAGAATCCATGAGAGCTGGCTGTACTTTAAAGAAACTTTACTGAGGGTGCAAGGAAGAACCACCTGATGTGCAGGAAGACTAGCAAGTACAGCAGAAGACCAACTTAACTTAGCAGGAAACTCTTCAATGAACTCTTCAATACAAAAAGAAAGCTTACAAGGAGTAGAAATTTGGACAACTGACTAGGGAGGAATATAATAAGTATAGTGATCAGGCATGCAGGAATGAAATCAGGAAGGCCAAAGCACATTGAAGTTGTAGCTAGTAAGGGACATAAAGGTTAATAAGAAAGTTTTCTACAAGTATGCCAGTAACAACAGGAAGGTCAAGGAACATGTGGGTCCCTTGCTGAATGGGGGAGGCAACTTAGTGACAGATGAGGCAGAAAAGGCTGAAGTACTCAATACCTTTTTTACCTCAGTCTTCACAGGCAAAGTCAGCCACCGGATTACTGTACCTGGCAGCACAGATTGGAGAGAAGGTGAGCAGGCAACAGAGGTAAATAGGCTATGGACTATTTAGAAAAGCTTGTCATGTACAAGTCCATGGGGCCAGAAGCAATGCACCCAAGGGTGCTGAGGGAGTTGGATGACATGACTGCAGAGCCACTGGCCATTATTTTTGAAAACTTGTGGTGGTCAGAAGAGGTCCTGGGTGACTAGAAAAGAGCAAATATTGGGTCCATCTTAAAGAAAGGGAAGAAGGTGGATCCAGGGACTGGTCAACCTCACCTCAGTCCCTGGAAAAAATCATGAAGCATATCCTCAAGGAATCCATTTCAAAGCACTTGGAGAAGGTGGTGATTTGGAACAGTTAGCATGGATTCACCAAAGGCAAGTCATGCCTGACCAACCTGATTGCCTTCTATGATGAGATGACTGGCTATATGGATGTAGGGAGCAGCGGATATGATGCACCTTGATTTTAGCAAGGCTTTTGATATGGTCTCCCACAATATTCTTGCAAGTAAGCTAAGGAAGTATGGGTTCGATGAAAAGACTGTAAGGTGGATGAAAACTGGATGGATCATCAGGCTCAAGGGGTAGTAATCAATGGGTCGCTGTCTAGTTGGCAGCCAGTATCAAGTGGAGAACCCCATGGCTCAGTCCTGGGGCCAGTTTTGTTCAATATCTTCATCAATGGTCTGGAAGATGGGATGAAGTACACCCTCAGCAAGTTAGTGGATAACACCAAGCTGGGGGAGTAGTAGATGCACTGGAGGGTAGGGCTAGGATTCAGAGACCTAGACTAATTGGAGGATCAGACCAAAAGAAATCTCATGAAGTTTAACAAGGACAAGTGCAAAGCCCTGCACTTAGGATGGAGCCATCCCATTCACTGGTACAGAGAGGGAGCTGACTGGATAAGCAGCATCTCTGCAGAAAAGGACCTGGGGCTTACAGTGGACAAGATGAATATGAGCCAACAGTGTGGTCTTGTTGTGAAGAAGGGTAATGGCATACTGGGCTGCATTAGTAGGAGCATTGCCAGCAGATCGAAGAAAGTGCTTATTCCCCTCTATTCAGAGAAGACTGAGGGGGAATTTAATAACAGCCTTCAATTACCTGATGGGCAGTTCCAAAGAGGACAGAGCTATCTTGTTCTCAGTGGTGGAAGATGACAGAATGAGGAGAAATGGTTTCAAGTTGCAACAGAGGAAGTTTAGGTTAGATATTAGGAAAAACTTTCATGAGGAGGGTAGTGAGGCACTGGAACAGGCTACCCAGAGAGCTTGTGGAGTCTCCATACTTAAAGGGTTTTAAAAACCCAGCTAGGCAAAGCTTTGGATGGGATGATATAGTTGCGGATGGTCCTCCTTTGAGCGAGGGTTTGGACTAGATAGCCTCCTGAGGTCCCTTCCAACACTCATTTTCTATGATTCTATGATTTGGCACATGGCTCTGGAGTTAGCATGTGGTCGTCAGACATGGCATGCAGAGTCTCAGGCCATGTTCCAGGTTGGACCTGGTGGACCAAGTCTGGCTACATACCAATCTTATGTGCCAGCCTGATCCAGCATGCAGTTGGAGAGAAGAGCTCGCATGGGCCCAAAAATGAAGTGGTAGGGAACAGGAGGAGGGGGAAGTGGTAGTATCAATTGCAATGGTTCCCAGAGCAGCAATTAATGCTGCCACTGCACCTCACCAGTCAAATTTCTGGACCTGTGGGGATCCCTTTTGCTCACATATAATACACACTCTAATTTTCCTCAGTTGGTTTTGGGGAAAAAAGATGTGAGAATATGTGAGAAAATATGGTATCCTGATGAGGCCAGTAAGGTGGAAATCACACCTTATTTACAAGAACTTATATATAGAACTACTTATAGCCTAGAACTAACAGTCTTGCTACTGCCCTTGCAAGGATCTAACTTTGCATAACAGAGCAAGCCTTCTTGGGAACACAGAGTGTGTCTTGGAAATGTGGCATCTGAAGTGACACCAGGAAGTTCCTTCTGCCTGCTGCCTCACTCAAATTGTCTCCTAGGATGCCACATTTCCAGGAAGACTTGCAGTCATGACTGGAAAAATCTTTTCTTCTACATTCTGCCTTCCAAAAAACAAGGCATGCGTGTTACTTGGGGACATGTATGTGAGAAAATAAGGTATACCACTCTGAGATTATCTACCTCAACTGAGCAAGGAAAAGATGAAATGTGTAATATACTTACTTAATATGTGATATCTGAGAATGGCCTGCAGTCCTCATGACAATACTGATATCAGTAAATGGCTTTGGTGCTATGAAGATGTACAAAAAGAAGTCAGTATAGGCTTTATGTGAAATACATTTCTAAATCTGTCTACATTTTGAAGTGCTATAGATGCTTGTGATTATTTTCAGGATTTGAATCCTATACATATAGGATTCTATAATGGAAGGACTGGGCAAACAGATGGTCTCAGAAAAGGAGAGAGGGACGGACAGGAAGAGAAAGAGCAGCAAATGGAACTCTAGCTCATTCACCCATGAAAATGTAACTAACTAGACATATCTATCTTAATATAGGCAACCCCCACTTAGTGCTCTTAATAGGTTCTGGGAAAACCAAGCGCTAAGCGAAACAGCGTTAAGTGAAACCAATTTTCCCATAGGAATGAGTGTAAATAAATATAATTCATTCCCAAAGCTCCCCACTCATGCTATAAAAAAATCACTGAAATCCCAAACAGTACTATAAAAAAAAAATCAATGAATTCAGACATATAAATGCATGTAAAACTTTTTTTTAACACTTTGAACTTTGAAATAATGTATAAAATTAGAAAATAAAGTACTGAACTGTATGCACAGATGCACTTTCACTTTTTGCTCTTTTGGCTTCCTTTAGCACTCAGAGTCAGAGCTGTCAGAGTCAGTTTCAGGGGATTTTGAAGTGCTTGACAGAGGGTTTTTTTTTTTGTTTTTTTTTTTGAGGGGTGGCTGCAGAGGTTGAAACAGGAGTTGTGCACTTTCTGAAGAAAGAATCCATTGATAGCTGCACTTCAGGCTTCTTCTTTTCATTGTAAAACAGCCTGCAAGCATTGCCTTGACTGTTAACTCCTCCTGCAACTGCAGAACTGCGCTCCATGTCAGGGTCATTCTCATCAAAGTAGGAAAGAAAAGCTTCAAGATGTTGAAAAGCTTCAGCCGTGCTTTTGCTGGTTAAAGCCCTTGCTGGGTGAACATCTTCCTCCTCTTCATGGCTTCTCTGCTGCTCTATTTGAATGAGGTCCTCATTGCTCAATTCCTCCCTATTGGAATCGATCAACTCCTGCCCAGGATGAAGTTGCCTCCAAAACAATGAATGGTGTCTGGCGAAGCTTTGGGCAGACTGTCCAGGATTCCCAAGAGTTTGAGGAATATCCTTGGACACCTTGAAACCTGGGGGAATTTATTCTCCTCCCTGGAAATGTAGGTCCTAGAAGGCATCTTCTTCCAGAAGAGGCCTGTCTCATCAGCGTGGAAGACTTATTGAGGTGTATAACCCCCTCCTCAATAATTTCCACAAGCTCATTTCTATAAGTAGAAGCTGCTTGGGTGTCAGCTCTAGCAGCTTCCCCCTGACTAGAAACATTATGCAAGTTGCTGCGCCTCTTAAATCTTTTGAACCACCCCTTACTTGCAAAAAAAGGCTCAGAAGCAGACCACTCAGGCAAATTTTTCTGTAAAACATCATACAGACTCTTAGCCTTCTTCTGAATAGCAGCACACTCAAGGGCATACAGCATGGAGTTGTATCCTCAATCCACACACTTAACAGCCTTTCCACTTCTAACATAATTGGAGCCCTACTTCTACCGAGTTTCAAAGCATTCAAAGGAGTTACACTTCTACTACATTCTTTTATTTTGTCTTTATTTTTCAGTATGGTCCTAACAGTTGACCCAGCCAAATTCAACAGTCTAGACTTCATTCTGGCATTCCCCTCCTTCATTTCGCTTCAGGACATCCAATTTAAGCTCCAGCATTACACTTTTGTGCTGCTTTTTCTCAGCACTTTCACTCTCGGAGTCAGCTGCACATTTCTGACTCATGGTGCAACTCAAAAAACAAAGCACATGATTTTGTGACACGCACAAAGATCATGAAACAGCACAGAGCACGAAAGTTTTTGATGAAGCAAGATAGAGATGAGGCTGTGCGATGCCGATGCTCCCTGCCCAATACTCGTGAGCGATATAGCGAAACCCATGAGCACTGTATCAAAGTGAAATGAGCACTATCGTGAAATAGCACTAAGTGGGGGTTGCCTGTATATTGTCTTACTTTAGCTATGATCAGCATTAGGAGCAAAAATATTAATCTGGCATTTCACTTTAAAGTTCCATTAAAAATAAACATGAAAGCTACACATTCTATAAATAACCAATTTACAACTCTTAGGTTTATCCTGAAGTTTAATACCACCAGCAGTAGATAACAGTTTGACTTCATGGTAATTTCTGTAGGTCTGCTCATAACTAAACAGCCAGTACATGTGCCACTATGAAACCTGGCATTACCATTTCAAACTGGTACTTTTTTTGTAGTGTTTAGGCTATACTTTCAGCATTATAGATCACTTACACACCTTATAACTCACATTGTGTATTGGTACAAATATAGCATTTGTATAAATTTAATATTTGTTACATTCCTCACTCTATGAGGTAGCAAGAAGGAGAAAACTTTCCTTATGAGCACTATACAAGCCCATCATGGTTACTTGGACCATCTCTGAAGCAGTTGGCGCTGGTCACTGTATATCTCTACTGGACTCGATGGACCACTTCTCCAATTCCTTACAACCATGCTTATTACATCCTTTTGTTTATTTAGACACTCCATTGACAGAGCTGTAAAAGGTGAACCAAAAGGACACACACACACACACACACACACACACACAAAATGACAGCTTGGAAATCTGTTTCTACTGAAGCTCCCCATCAGGCTTACTCTGCTTTTATATAACATTTGAACGTAATATTTAGATCTTCTGACACCTTCAAAGGAGGGCTCTATGAAAACTATGTACCCAATATGCTTGATAGGGAAGACATTAATTAAAATTAATACTTTCTTTGCCAGCTACTGGCATCCTCTCCTGGAGAAGTCCTGCAATTTGTTACCTTCCTCCTTTTCCCTGTTTTGGGAGTGTATTTGGAAACTTCTACTTGCTCTTCATGGGGCAAGATGACTATCATCCTGACTTAGAGTCTCAGCTCTATTTATACTTCTGCTGAGGTCCTGTTGTGGGTCTTAACCCTAGAATAATCCCCTTCTCACCATTAGTTGTTTTCCCAAAAATGCTCAGGAATAATTCATCAGGATTTTCTCTGCTGGCCCCTTGGGGGAGGTTTGTTATTTTATAGTCTTGTCTGACTAAACCTTATGATTAGGCAGTGTAAACAAAGCAAAAGTCACACTGTGGAGCTGTAAATGCTACCTCAAACGGAGACCACCCCTTAAACCTAACTGCTTTGGTAGGATAGGTAAGGTCTGAGCCAAGACTACCCTGCCAGATCCTGTTATTAAAACCATCAGACCAAATGCCCAGAAAAGGAAGAAGTTAGACAAGTCACTACCTCACCAAAATGAATCAAGTATAAAATTGTAATATAAAATGGCATGAAAAAAATAGACAATTTATTCAACCAAAGTAGCTGAGACTCTGGTGGCCCAAAGTAAAGGAATCGGGCTTAGTCCTGGAACCCCTATGTCCAATCAGACTACCTATGAATTCCATGGGTGGGGGCATTAACCCATTAAAGATAAACGAAGAGAAGCTTTGCAACGGAAATACTACCACCAGGCCCCAAATGAATAATGTTCATTTAAATAAAATGGCTCCTCCTTTATGAAATGGCTCCTCCTTTTCTACCAAGAGAACAGTGTGTCAAGGCTGAACTTGCATCTGGTGCACACAGGTGCAACTTAAATTAAAAAGTGATGTAAGTTTATACTAAACCTACACTTGGCGCAGTTGTTGTAATGGCTTTGACTACAAATATGTCAGAAAGATGTGCAGAGTCAATGTTCATCTAACACTGATAACTGAAACCAATTCTTCTTTGCAGAGGGAAGGGGGAGAATTAAACAAGCATTCCCTACATTTATTTTGTGCTGGATGGGGTGGATAATTTCTCTTTTAATATTAATATGCTTTTCTCTATACTCTGTTTGGTTCATTTCAACTGTTAATGGCCTAGAAACGTCTCGTCTCTTCCATGTAAATGTTTCGATTTTACAGCATGCAAGTTTTAATCAAATTTAACCACGTTTTAATCTTGCTAGATAAAGTAAGATAACAGTCACAACCGCAAACATTTACAAATGTACATAAATATATACATCTTAAACCGGGAAGTAAACTAAATTGTATCAACAAACCTGAATCCAGAGTGACGGACTTTGGAGGTTTAATAGGATAAAACACAAAGGGAAATATGGCTCCAGGAATCTGGTTTTGTATCTGATAGGGTAAGGACAGGACAAGATGGTGTATGTTAGCTCTTCACACAAAAGGTTCATTAAAAACTAAAACACCCCAAAATTTTAGGAAACAAACATACAAAATAAAAAATATGAAAATACTACTTACCTTGTTATATACACCAATTATAAAAAGGTACCAAGCTGAAATCAGTTATTTATATTTTTATTTTTTGAATGTGAATTGGATGCATATAAGCTAGAAAAAAATAACTTGTGTGGTCAAAAACAACCACCACCACCACCCCAAAGACTAATTTTGTTAAGTGATTATTAGGTCTTCTGTCTTATATTTGACAAGACTCACCTGTATTCTGTAAACCTGGATTCTGAAGGACTTCTGATGTGCAGATGTACTATATTCTACCTTTAAAGCAGGGAGATAATTTCTTCTTATGGGAATTTCATTTGGCTGTTGGATTTTCATGTTACTGCCATTAGGTGTTAAACAGACCTGCCATATTAATAAAAAATGCATATTGTGTATATGCTTCAAAATATAATATATTTAATTTTATTATAAATGTGTTTTTATTCTTATTATATTGAAAGGCAAATTTTAAAACTATTTTTAAGAAGATCTGACCTTTGAATAGAAAAACATTTTATTCAAATCAATGGCAATTTTGATACTGACATTAACTTCAGTAAAAGCAAAACTGGATACATCTTTGCACCATACAAACACTGAAGGCCTACCCTGCTTTTTACATACAACTTTCTAAAGAAGTACAAAAGTATCATGTACAATATATCATTAAGATATAAACTTGTAAGCATAAGGAACTTAGTCTCAGCTGCCTACACAAATGATTTACCGTAAGCAGACTTGATAACATTCTAATATTATAAAAGCCTTAGTCTGTCTGTGTGTCTGTCTGTAATGCTTTATTCGCACTCTGTTTGGTTGTCTGAAACACCCAATAAGAGTGCTCCAAGAGTGTTTGGGACAGGAGGTGGTATCAGTGGTGCACTGCCATGGCTACGGGGCCAGAGCGGGGGGGCGAGGCCGGTGGCACTGGCCTTGCCCACCCCCTCCTCCCGGCCCTGCTCCCTGCAGGTGGCAGCACGGGGTGCTGGCCAAGGGGGACAGAGGGGAAAGTAGGGCAAGGTCCCCCTCCCCCTCCCCAACTCCTGGGAGACTGTGACAGTGCAGGGTGGTGGGTAGTAGTGCTCTGTTCCCACCCCCACCCCCCATCACTCCTGACGGACAAATGGCTAGTACATACATGAGTGGAAGAACAGTATTTTAATTTTAAAAATGTCTGAAATGTTGTTCTTGATATTAAAATTATGATAATATGAAACATGTAATTCATTGTTGCCATGAATTTTCATTGTATACAATTATTTGTAAGGCCACCTCAACACTTCACTAATCGTGTTACTAATTATATAGTTAGTTATCATTGTTGTCCATTATCGCAATTAAGTGACACATTTTCAATTTCTTCTTATGAACTGATGTTTTTATAATAGTGTAAAATATTCCACAAAAAGTAAGAGTAACAAGTTTGGAGAAATTTTTGTTTTTTGTTGCTTTTTTAATATATATATATATATATATATATATATATATAAGGTGGGAAAAATGCATCATTCCTTAACCAAATACCTGCAGATGCTGCAGTACCTTATACTTAGAATCACATAAAATTAGGGTTGGAAGAGACACTCAGAAGGTCATCTAGTCCAACTCCCTGCTCAAAGTAGGACTATCCCCAGCTAGATCATCCCAGCCAAGGCTTTGTTTTACTACGTCTTAAAAACCTCCAAGGATGAAAACTCAACAACCTCTCTGGGTAATCTGTCCCTGTGCTTTATTACCCTCCTAGTGAGAAAGTTCTTTTTAATATCTAATTTAAACTTCCCTTGATGCAACTTGAGACCATTGCTCCTTATTCTGTCATCTGCAACCACTTAGAACAGTCTAGCTCTATCCTCTTTGGAACCACTCATCAGGTTGTAGAAGGCTGTTATTAAATTCCTCCCCAATCCTCTGTTCTGTAGACTGAAGTCCAGTTCCCTTAGCTTCTCCTCAAAGGTCACATGTCCCAGCCCTCTATCCATTTTTGTTGCCCTATGCTGGACTCTTTCCAATTTGACTACATTCTTTCTGTAGTAGGGGGCACAGAACTGGACACAGTACTCCAGATGTGGCTTGACCTGTGCTGAATAGAGGGGAATAAGTACTTTCCTCGATCTGCTGGCAGTGCTCCTACTAATGCAGCCCCATATGCCATTAGCACTCTCCACAGCAAGAGTACACTGTTGGCTTATATTCAGCTTCTTGTCCACTGTAACCCCCAGGTCCTTTTCTGCAGAGTTGCTACAGGCGTGGGATTGTTCTGTCCTAAGTGCAGGGCATTGCACTTATCCTTATTGAACTTCATATAAAATATAAGAATAATCCTCACGTTTTAGGGCACTTTTACATGTGCTCCAGGAGCAGGAGTGGCAGCGCTTTAATGTGAGTGGCTCTGAAAGCTGCTCTAATTAAAGAACCGCTGCAGCTCCTGTATGAGAGTCCCCTGTATGAGAGTATCAAAATGGTAGTGGGGGTACTTGAACTGGAGCTCATTTGACAAGCTTTAGTTAAAGTGCCCCTTCTGCCATTTTTAAACATGGGGGCACTGATACACAAGACACAGGAGGCTGCTGGAGCACAGCAATTGCCACACTCCAACACACTCGATTAATCAATTAATTGAGTCTCCTCCGATGCACTGGAATTCCAGCATGTCAGAGCATCCTCCGCGCTCATGTATAGGCACCCATTATGCTTACCTTCTGGAGAGTTATAAAGAACAGTTTTCAAATGTTCACATTCTGGGTGAATTTATAACCTCAATATTTCATTAGTATTTCCCTTACAGTCTGATACCGCATATAGCAATTGTGTGTATTTGCATAATAATGAAAATAAATAAAGATGAACAATGTTACCGAAACATTTGATTCCAGTTCAACATTCTTATTTTCTGAAGGGGATTGCTCAGAGTATTCTTTAAATTCTTGCTCTAACTTCTCTGTTTGCTTGATGCTCATTGGTTTCCACCTAGATTTCTTCTTAGGTTTTGTCTCCCAAACTATATCAGAACTTGTAAGTGAAAAACAAAACCAAGAGTTAACCGAAAAGAACTGGCAATTTCCAATTCATTTTGTCAATTTTACTTACCTAAAAATAATTTGCTACCATTTTTAAGGCATGGAAAGAACAACTCACCAAACAGATTTCTGGTACCTTTTCCCTCCTAATAAGGGGGTGGAACAAATTCCAAACCCCATCTTTCTGAAATAAGGGCAAAAAGAAAAGCCAGTTGAAGACTGGTCTACTCCGGCAAATTTGACTCTGAATCTTGATAACCAAGGATACTCAGTAATAGTTTTATATAACTAGGACTGGTACCCATTGTTCTGCTATGCCATTTTCAAGATCTCAAATTACTCAATTTTCTCACACCCAACATACACCTTTCCCTCAAAAATCAGTCCCCCAAAACTGCGGTACTTATATTAAGTAGGGAAGCAGATTTTTTTCCTAGGATAGAAGCATCCTGCTTTGATTACTAGTCCATAATTTAGCAAGTCTATCATTACTATCAAGGCAATTGAAAGAAGTCACTTGACTTAATGGCTTATTGTTCTTCATTCCACAGATGTTAACTATTATCCCTCCTTTTTATTATTCTTGACATTCCACTCATAAAGCTAACTTTTCATATGGCAATTATGTTGTTTACTACTGGTCTCTCTCCTGTTTCACAATCCTGGAGACTCTTTGGACCTTTTCAGTCATAGATCCATCCATGGAGACCAGTTTTCAGGAGCAGCTAGAGTTTCAGTTTTAGTTAAGCAGGAACACTTGGGTGAATCAGCTGAAGATTAGGCTCTGTCCCTGTTCCATCAGGGCCATAACTCTCAATAAATTGTTTTTCCTTCATTCTGACTTCAAAAATAAGGTGTATATTAATATTCCAGGAGACAGTATGTGAGAGAATATGGTACATCATGGAAAGATTTTGGTGTAGATGAAAACCAGCAAAACTTTTGGGTTCTTATGGTTTCACCCCAAAAACCTAGCCTCTTTTGCAGGTAGAATAAAGGTTCCTTGGAAGATTCTTATCAGGATGAAAACACGTCAGCAGAAGATCAGTTCAATTTTTTTTTTTTTTTAATATATCCCCCCCTCCGCAAGCACACATACACACACTATTCATGAACACTAACTTGAAAAGAAACTGATTTCTTCTCTGCTTGGGGCATTAGGTTCAGCTAAGATTAGCTTGGATGCCTGCTTACTCCCTGACTGTGGAAGTGATATAAATATTTATAATTTATCAGTACAAGCTGGACACTAACAAAAAATAAAAATAAATTTTCTCTTTTAACAAGCTAGTCTACAAATTCCCACTACAGGTTTTTTTTTCCTTCCTCTGCCTTTTCCTGAAGTAGTCAGCACTGGCCATTACTAGAGGCAGGATATGAAACTCAGCAGAACACTAGTCTGATCCATTTCCATTCTTTTCATTTAGACACACCTGATAAATGTGTCCATGTGAACTAAAAGGTTTTGTACTCTGAGATTTTGAAAAATGGTACAGCTACAGCACACAGTGTGACCCTGAACCACACTTATTTTGACCTCTGGTAAGCAGTGACTGGACTCAAACATTTTGTAATTTTAAATAAAACAGAGAACACAAACCATTTCCCACCACTTCTCAGTTTATAAGTAGACCTGTTTTGCTGGACAAGACTCAGGTTGGGATTTTGTCTGTAAATGAGTACAGCTCAATAACTTGCAACCTGAACAAGACTGCAAAAACTATCAGCCTAACTGCAAATGGTTGAGCAAATAGAAAAACACAAAAACACTTAGTTCACAATCTGAAACTTGATCTCTGATTGAGCAGGAGTCAGTGGATTGTAGCAGCAAGGCACGGTTTGAACTTGGAGGATTTTCAAAAGGTGGCCCGTAAATATAGCATCACAGACTTGTTTCAAGGCTGTGGAACTTCCCTGTTGCTGCACTGAGAAGCTGAAGGACAATGATGAAGATGCCATACAGGAGGATCCAAAGGATAAGAATGTCATTGCTCAATAAACCTTTCACCTCAGGGAATGAGAGGAACTAGAAACTAAAGCGAAGTTGCTACTCCACAGCAATAGGTTAAAAAAGTAGGTAAGGATAAAACTTTAAGTTATTAAATGACATGTTCAGGACTGCAACTTGTTCCTTCCAGGGGAAAAGAAATCTTGAGCATCTGGCAGCTGGCTGCTCAGTGGTACAAGAGAAAGACTGAGACTTGCAACCCATTGAGTCAAAAGCTCTGGCCTGTGCATGCAAAAGGTTGCTGACACTGACTTATGCTACACAAAGGCATTCAGTTCCAGCACTAATTTCCATGAGATTCTTAGCACTGGAAAAATATGTTGGGGTACCCCTGGCTGGAGAGCTACACAGGTGCTTCAAAGGTGAGCTCTCTGCCAAGGGGTACTGAAAAGCTGTTCCTTGGGTCCCCCTGCCCCTAGGATGCACAATGATTGACAGCCTGCTTTCACCCATGCCAGGAAATATGGCAGGCTGCCAGTGAGTATCTGGCAGCTTCTGAAAAGCAGCAACTGCCAAAGACAGTCCTCACCTTATGGAGGTGGAAGAAATGAG
>NW_005842825.1:536432-547038 GCF_000455745.1 Alligator sinensis | reverse complement strand
TTCCCTAGCCCCTTGCATAGACCAGGCACACCTGGGATAGAATGAGCTATGGGGAAATACCCCTGCTCTTAGCAAAGACTGGGGTCATGGTGGGCTGAGCCATGGGGAATGGAACCAACCAATGAGGTTGGAAGAGGGCAGAGAGAGCAGAGGACTGTAAGATACTGTGGGTCCTTTAGACATTGGAGAGAAGTATATAGCTTCTCAAGCTAGAGCTAGAAAACTTCTTAGGAGAGAAAACTTTCTAGGTGGAAGTGCTTTCTCTGTGGACAAGCTAGTTTTCTTCAGAGAATAACACCATGAAACGACATCTCTCTCAGCACAAATACACAAATATCATTTCTGTCCATAGCCCTAATCTCTAGCCATGGACCACCTCTGAATTCCACTATTTACCTATAAGTGAGAAACGAGCATGGAAGATATGCAATAGAAAATCATGTTCTATATACTGCACATGTATACCTATGCAAATACAAAAGTGAAGCATAAAACTCAATAGAAATGGACTTCCCTTTACAACCTGGAAACACAGCAATTCAGTACTGAGAACTCTAGACCACAAGCCAACAACAAGCATTTTAAGCGAACCTAGTTTAAATTTAGAAATAAAACAAATTTCCACCGAGTAGATTAGTTTACCTTGTAATTCCAATGTAAGACACTTCTTGCTTTGCATAATTATTGACCAAAGAAATTCCAATATCTTGCAATGATATAACAATTTCCTGTTCTGCCAGTTCTGCTTTTACACTTTCATATGTTAGTCTGAACACATTCTCATCTTCAGTGAATAGGATAATACGTTGTAAGCCTTCAAAAAATGAGACTAAATAAATTATCCTTTTATCATCCATAATAAAAGGTGTCATCTTGTCCTACAGGGTAGAAAAGAAAACACACACAAAAGTAGAATAAATAGGAGTTACAAATTTTGACAAACAGATACAAATATTATGGAAGTATGGACAAGAAAAAAGCTATGATAGGTAGCTACGAGGTTGGGAAAGAAAATAATTTTATGAGCGAACCATTATCTGATCTGAAAATCAAAATAGGGTAACATTTTGGTTTCCAGAGCTCATTTTATCCAAATCATGCAAGAATTTATAAAGAGAATGGAACTGCTTACTGAAATACCAAGTGCATATAAAAGCTTAATATTAATTCTCGTTTGGGAACTATGTTGTGCACATGTTGATCATTAAACAAACTATAACAGACAATAGTTCCAGCAGTTTAAAGGATAATTCTACAAAAGACTAGGCTTTACACGCAAAATAAACTGATATTGGTAATTCTACAGCTAGGTTTACTATTCTTAAAGAGAGAATTCTAATAGTATTTGCAAATATTTCTACTAATGCTATTGCTAAGTATCATAAATCTTGCAGTATTTACACACGTGAATAAAGGAAAATGGTAACATGGATGAACACCTGCCACAGTACTCATTCATTAGGGCAATGACATTAACTAGTTTATTTGGTTCTTATGTCTTCAACATCATGGTATGCTTTCAAAAAATACTGTCACTTGATTATTTTGTGCTGTCTCTACCTCTTGTTTCCTTAGTCAGTCATGCATAAATCATCAATAACTCTCACCTAATCTACTCTTTGGAAAAGTTCAACAGAATTCAAGGTGGACAAAGCCATTGAGAATTATATATACTACACTCAATGAAAAAGTGATTCTGAAGAAAACCAGTAGTATCTAATAGAACATTTACAGGATTTCTTTTAAAAATAAAGAAATAAAATTGTATGAAATACCATGCATGTTAGAAGCAGTAGTGTAATTTGGGGTAGGAGAATGGATCACTAGCCCCAGATACTAATTCAAAGGGATGGCCAAAATGGTGGCCCCAGGAATGCAAGCTGTGGAAGCCGTTGTAGCCAGTGTGCAGGGAACGTGTCCTGCAGCAGCCTGAGCCTGTAGCATCATAGCGTCAGCTGCAGTGTGGTGAGCCTGAGCTGTGGTTGATGAAACCCTTCCCAGCCCTCCACAATGCCCACACCACTTCGCCCAGGGAGTTGAAATAGCTAGCTACACTTCTGGTTAGGAGAACATATGTACATTGGAAGCAACCAAAAGGAGGAGTTAAGATTGCACAAATATATTTAATTCCATCACATACTCAGAAATGTTTCAGTTAAAAAGATAAAATAATATTTAAGTAACACAATTTTTCATACAACTTGTTTAGATGCATCATGAAAGCTCAACAGAAAGAACCTGATTTTAAGTCTACTGAAGTGAATAAGTCCTTTTATTCAATATTAATGCCTCACATGGGATGCAAACAAGCATTTGTCACACCCAGTCTACGTTTAGATGGTTTACCTTAAGCAGCCTAAACCTAGACCAGGAGCGTGTGCAACCTTTCGCCACTGCTGGGAACAGCAAGGGCAGCCTGAGGTACATAACTTGGGCTGGCGGGTCTGTTGGGGGCAGAGGGAGAAGCGTTTAGAGACTAAAAATAGCTCAGTCAAGGTTGGACGGGGGAGAAGGAGGCATGAATACCACAGCCCCAGGTATAGGGCAAGCAGCTGGTCTTTGCCAGCACTGAAGCTGTGCTGCAAACATGTGCAGGTGTTCACTAGATCAGGTTAATTCTCTCTCATCCAAGTTATTTCACATCCTGATGTGAACTAAGTTAGACTGGGCACACCATTTTTAAACCTTCTGAATGCTTGCAGTTGGGCATTTAGATCAACCTAACCATGGTTTACTAAGTAAAACTAGTAAAAATTCTATTATTAGCCAATACACTTACTTCCTTCTGAGATACTTCTCCTTTCTCCCTTCCACATTTCCATTTCAATACCCTAGAGCCTACTGGCTCAGCCCACGTGTACAACACTGCTTTATTTGGCTGAAGACTGTCTTCCATCATACTGAGAGAACTGAGACAGAGAGAAAAATAATTCACTGTTATTTTACTTAAACACCATAAAAAATTAACAGCTATCATACCAATCAAAAAAGTGCACAATTTCTTATCCATTATTTTTTCTCTTTCATAACAACAAAACTTACTAAAAAATAAGCAATTCTTATCCTTCGACGTGATATATGGTTAACCTCTTATTTTAACTTCCAAAACTAGTAGCCATGAATTATGAAATCTACTTGGTATTAATAAATAATTAACATTTTCTTTGGGTTTCATGATACCTCCACCTCATTGTTACTAATGGGAATAATTAAACAGTGAGAGGGGAAAAAGGGGATCATAGAAATAAAAAAAGTCCACAGGGGATCTTGTCTAGTACATAAATATTTCTACCAAAAAGTGTACTTAGAAGTTCCTATTAGGCACGCTTCTCTGACAGGATTTACTAGCAAAGATATGAAGGTTTACATAATTTTGCAACTGAATATTGTGGATAGTTCCAAAAATTGTAACAGTGGAAGAACATTCTGCCGATAGAGCTAAAATTCGGAGCAATACATTCTAATATTGCCAGAACCTGGCATGCCTATGGCTATGTCTGGTTTGCCGTTTCAGAACAAAGCTAGGTCTATCTAAAGTCATTTCACTAGCTATAAATTATTTAAGGTAAAACGACAAACCCATATTAAACAGCATCCTTGTAAACAAATAAAACAGTGGAATTAATGTTGTCTTTATGGCAAAGGATATCTGCAATTGTTCAGTTCAATCCTCCACCTTGACTAGCAGGTGTCTAAACAGTCAAACTATATTCTTCAAACATGCCATTAATTTTGGGTGCCTCAAAACAACACATGAAGGAGCCAAATTTTTCAGAAATGCTGAATATCTGTAGTTCCCATTGACTTCAGTTGGTATCGTGAGTGCTTGGACCTTATGAAACTCAGACCCTAGGTCAGTGGTCACCAACCAGTGGATCACTGACAGGCTTATCATGGAGCCTTTGACAGTCGATCTCAGTCTGTAAGAGGTTCCACGATCTGGAGTGGCAGGACACACATGGTTGGGCTGAGCCACGCCCCCTGCTGCCCAGGCCGAGCTGGGTGAGTGGGTCAGAGCACGGGCGGCTTGTTCAGGAGGTGGGGTGGTACATCCTGGGGTGCCCTTTACTTATAAAAAGTGATGTTCACCATAAAAAGGTTGGAGACCACTGCCCTAGGTGGATCAAAAGTGCACATCCACAAAAACAAGGACTGTTAATGAGCAGCCCCATCTGACAATTGTTCAGCAAGTCTGTAGTAAAAGCAAGGACAGACTCCACTGTTTTCAGATAACTATCTTATTCATAGAATCATACTTTTTTTTTTCCTTGCAGCCCCATGTCTCAGGCACACCATAACTCTGTTTCATTAACAATTCAATCTTTACAATAAATGGAATAAAAGTCCTTTATATTTACCGCCAAATACAGATCGCCCACTCTTTGGAAACAGATTTTCCACCTAGGTTAAACACTCAGGTGGTTCAAAAGTAGTGGAAACTAGCCTACTTAGTAGCTTCTTACTAGACCTAGAGTTAATAGAGATGATTACTAAATCCTCTTGAAACTTTAGTGCAGACAGGTAACATGCATATTAGTGTAGCATTAATGAATACAGCAGCAGCCATGACGAGCTCTCCCCCTTATCTACTTTGCTGAATGTAACCTTGTGAAGTGAGGAATCTGATCCCAAGTCTTTATTTCTGCAAGTTCCCTAGAATTTTGGGGCTGCTAAGATTTTTTTGTTACAGAAAAATAGAACATTGTATGGAAATATTGTAATGCTGTATACCCGGGGGTATATCTCCAACATATGGACCTTATGTCAAATAATTCTTAATGTCATTTTTCACAGCTTCTTGAAAGACACAGCAGCAAACACAGAAAACGCATGTACATTTGTAATATTACAGGGTCCTCATAAAGTCCTTAAAAACTTAGGTTGTAGGTATGATAGAAACAATCTGTAAACAGCATTTAAAAGCAAATTTATTAAAGTTTTAGGCCAACTAGAGTACATGATGCTAGACTTTATAATTAATAATGAATTTATTTTTATTTTAGATCCTTTGACAAACGAAAAACAGCTACTGTAGATGAGAAGGTAAACTGTCCTAAGGCTAGCAGAATTTAAGTCCACATCGGTCGTTAGAAGAAAATGGTGGTTATGTTAAAGCCTAGCATTGTGTACTCTCGTTGTCCTAAAACTTTAATACATTTGCTTTTAAATGCTAGTTACAGATTGTTTCCATCATACCTACAACCTAAGTTATTAAAGTTTAAAAGTGCACAAGGACTTTATGAAGAACCTGTATATAAAAAGTACCAATTTGCATTAGAGTTGTACTAAAACACTATTTACATACCTCTGGCCATATTCAATAATTTCATTTTTGGTATGGTTAATCAACAGGAAGGGAGCTGCACCATCATGGTAGTCCGAGAAAATAATCACTGTAGAATGTTCAGTCATGTTTACATCCACTATGAGGCCTCCAAGCTATCAAATATGAAATTAAAGGAGTATATAGCTGTGCTATGAAATCAACATATAAAATGCCATTTACTATACTAACCAGCTCTGCATAAATATTTTTTTGCCATGTAAATCACTACCATGCATATGTTTTGGCATGCTTTTCGCATATTGCAGTTATTTCACTCAGAAACACGTATTTGTTGGTAAAAGATTCTCATCTGAGTTGCTTAGAATCCAGGACATCCTTGAAATATATTTATATAATGAAAATAATCATATATTCATATATAAGGAATATAGTTGAGAAATTGCTTAAGGAACTCCCCCAAAGATGGAGACCAATACTCTATAATAGAGGTCAGCAACCAATAGCTCAAGGGCCCTGATCTACCCTGCTGACAGTGCTTCAGCAGCCAGATTGACCCAGTTAGGGGGACAGATGGGCTGGCACATGGACACTGACGCAGCTGCTACCACCGCTTTTCTGGGCGGCCACAAAGGTAACATACCTGCCACCCCTGCTTTTCTGCTTGGGTGGCACGTGGAGAGTGCCCACAGGCAACAGTATCTCTACAGTGGCAGAGGAAAGTAACTACTGTATTGCTGAAGCCCTTCTACCCTGTCACTGATGGGAAAAAAGTGCCTTCTGTGGACACTTCTCCATGTTGCTGAAGGGGAAAAGCAGTGACGGCAGGTGCTTTTTGTGTGTAGCTGCAGGCAAAAGTGGCGGTGGCAGCTGTGTTCTAGTGCCTCCCTGCTGTGTGCTGCCTTGCTCTGACCCAAACAGGATCCATCTTGCCCACAACCTGAAAAGATTACTGATCCTGCCCTATAACAGTCCATTTACTTGGGAGACAGAGCCAATTAATCTGTTTCCTTTCATAAGACAGACTATGCAACCTGTCAGCAATATTTGCTCTTTATGAAGTTCAGTCATCACAACCGTACTACTGTATTCTGATTATAGCGCAATACTACACACACAAGGAAACTAGACAAAATTGAGAAAATAGTTAAGACCAATATTCTAGTACAGGGGTCTGCAACATTTTCTGGTGGTGGGCTAGAGCGACCCAGCTCAGGTCAGAAGACAACCAGAACGAGGACCCGGACAAGGCTCCCACTTCCCCACATGGCCCAGCTGCAGCGTGGCACAGGTCAAGCCCTACCCTCAATCGAATCAGACCTGCAAGTTGTGGGTTGACATCTCCTGTTGTAATACAACAAAATGGAAGTTTTAACCTTTTATTTTAGTGAGGCAGTGCCATATTGAAATACATTACAGGTTGTCCCTAAACATGTCGCTTTTATTATGAAAAACAAATTTAGCAACATACTGAAGTTTATTTTCAGACTTCTCTATACTGATATTTTCTTAAAGTTACTGAATTCTGAGTTTCAAAAACGCTAGTTGTATGTGAAAAAGTATTAACTTTATTCTATTGTTACATAAATATTCAATAGGAAAAATTAAACTCATAAATAAGCATTAGCTGTACATAATATAGCTAACAATCCTGAAGAGAACTGAGTCCCATGTGGATGCAGTAAACAAATAAGTAAGACTCATTAAGTTATTCTACAGGATTCTGAGAATGTTTTACCTATGATAGGATTTCACTTAAATACCATTTACCCAAATCCAAGACCTCACACTTAAGATGATGCCCCAATAATTAGATTCTATACATGGAAAATTATAAATGTTATCATTTTCTACATATAAATTCTAATTATTGGAGGATTGTCTTAAATTCATCCCGCCCACAATGCTGCAAAGGTCAAGCTGCGATAATAGGGTGAGCAGCGGGAGGGCACATAGATTGACACTGCCTCTTCCCACCCCCCACATCCCCGACTGCACTGCTGCCCGCCCCCAGACTCACTGGACCCAGTGAGTGCTACTGTTACTGGACCCAGGGTAACTGCTGCTTACTTCACAGTTGCTGACACCAGGTAGCAGCGGTAGTAGCTTTGGACGCAAGCTTGGGTCAGGGCTAGTTCTCAGGCAGCAGCAGCTGTCTGACCAGAGCCAATACTTAAATACAAGATGAGGAATTTTTTTTTCCTTCATGTTGAATGAGGTGGTGGAAATAAAATCTTGTCTTGGGTATGGCAGGAAAAAGACAGGAGTAACATGCTAATAGTTACTTCAGGCAGGGAAGGTTCTTTGGGTAGATGTGATATCTTGTATTATATCAAATGAGTAGTTGGAACAAAGTTCTTTGAAAGCTTTTGGGCACAAGTAACCATAATTACGTCAGTGTGAAACTAGTGAAAGTGGGACTGGAATAAGGTAAAGGCAATAGTCAAAATCGCTTAAGTTCATATTTACCAAAAGTGAATTTGGTGAAGCTGCAGATAAAACAGAAACCTGTTAAGATTCTGTATATTATTTTTAAACCACCTGACTCTGTGGAAGGGAGAACAGTTTTGGCCAGTAGAGGTGGAATAAAGGTGGTTGTTGTTTACTCTAATTACTGAATGAAATTACTTACCTCGTTGTCTAAATGCATCAATGTACAGTTCTCTTGCTTATTAAAATGTATCTTCTTTGGTGGAATGTCAGAGTTTTCAACTCTAACAAGCAGCTTATTTGCATCATTCTCAGGCCAAAAAGGAATACACTAGAATAAAATATAAACATTTTATCTTCAACTGAGTAAGCTATAGTGAAATATTGCTATATAGTCATGAAATAGAACTTTTCTTAATCCCTCTGCAGCAATCTGTAACAATAATAACCTGAGGGTTGAATTAAAAAAAAAAAACTTTAAAAGTAAATTTAATAAACTGTATTAAGAGCTGTTCAAATCATTACTTAACCAACATGGACAAACAGAGAAAAACCCAAAAGAGCCAGGCTTATGCAAGGTAATGCAAAGTACAGGAGGCACTACTAATATGACAGGCAAGGAATTCTAGCCATGAATTCTAGCCACTGAATAGACATTTAATATCCCTATAGGCATATAGTATCAATCGATTGGCTTTTCAGACCATTTAACACATATGGCTAAGTGACTTATACATTCATCAAAAATTACTGTTTCATAAAACAGTGACACTAAATGGCAAAAATATACTTTCTTATAATATTACTATTTCCCATGATATATTCTCAATCCAAAATAAGCAAAGCAACAGGTAAAGTCAGCCTAATACTCCTTTTTCCCCCTAACTTATTGTTTCTCTGCTACTGAAGTCTTATGCATAAATACAGCCCAGGGCATTGCTGTACTGGCTTCACCCACGATCATGGCTCATTGGACTAGACATTGTACAATCACAGGAGACATGTAGCCTGATCCAAACAAATTTCATTCCAATAGACAAAGACAAAGATGCAATGTAAGGTGCAATAGCTTGCCCAGCAGGTCATAGGGAAAGGTAGGAATAGCAACTAGATCCCCTCAGTCTCCTGCACATGCTGACTCTTACATGGCATTTATTTAAAATTTGGGATAAGTTAAACTCTTACAAGTGACTAAGTACTAGCAAGAGCCACAGATTTTTTTTGTGACATGCTAGACAAGCATGCCCAGAAAACTGCCTGTTTCAATTCACACCTGAAAAATCCAATACTCAGCCTGTACGATATGAAGTGTTGTACTTGGATGGGAGCCACCATGCTCCATTATGTGAGACCTTCAATTAAAATGAACTCACATCCAAAAGGAGAAAATCTAGTTCGCTAACTTACCATGCCACCAAATTCCCTGTCCCATTGTTTCTCAGACCGCAGGAAGCAGGAAGGCAAGAAAAAAAAATTATAGTTAAATGGCAAGATTGAGAAGGTTATCACAGAATTACAGAAATGGGGCCTCATAAGGTCACCTAGGCCAAATCCCCTGCTCAAGGTAGAGTAATTCCTAGTTAAAATCATCCTGTACAAGTGCTTGTCTAACCCAGGCATGTCAAGCATAGAGCCCAAGGGTCAGATATGACTGATGGAGGCAAGATATTGGCTTCTGGCTACTGTGGAAGGATACATTTGAAAACTCTGCAAGAGAAAAACCAGTTCCCAAGCACCGAGTTCTAAGGAACTCAAGTCAGCCAGCACTCAGGGAGTTAACCATCACTGCTTATCCCACCTGTTTCTTGCCACTTAATTTATCATTTTTGATCACTGCTGGGATGGAAATTAAAAATGAGCAACCAGTGGCAAGCGATGGTAGCATTAACAAGGAATATCGTCAGCCAACTGATTTGAGCTTGATGCCCCTGATCTAGTCTATTCTTAAATTTGCATGGGCAGCTCTCTTTTACAACTACCAGGCACAATGTCCAAGTCAAACAAATATCAGTGAAAATTCAACCACTGTAACAAGCAGAAAGGAACAAACTACATCAGATAAAACGAAGTGGAAAAAAGTGGAAATTAGAACAACTAGGAGAAATTTTAAAGAGCCCACAGCTTGATATAAAAGCAAGCTGCAAGAAATGTGGCAATATCAATAGCAAAATAGTTACAAATGAATTGGAATATGAGCGGGGATCTGGATTTTCCATTTCCCATGGAAAAGCGTGGATTTTTCTCTTTAAAGGAGAAAAACCTGGGGAAATCGTGGTTTCTCCCTGTAGGGTGGCAGAGTGCCAGCCTTCAAGGGGCTGCAGGAGTGAGGAGAGGTGGACAATCTGAGGTAGGGGGCTATGTGCACATGTGTGAGTATGCAAGCATTTGGTTGGCAGTGCAGCCAGGCAGCATGGGAGAGCAGCTCCTGCAGCTCCCTGCTGTTAAGTCTATGGGGCACATAGGCACCATGTAGATTGGCAGGAGGGGACATATGTGACACATGGTAGGGTGTGGGAAGGGCATGTGCCCACCCAGATTTCTGCACCTACAGTGAGGCATGTAACTGCAGCTTGGATGGACCAACACTGGGCAGGAGCTGCCTCCATGACCCAGCAGGTAGGACCTGACATGGGAGGGTGGAGCAAGGTGGGGAGGCTCGCTGCCAGCACTGCCCCAGGGAGCACTGTGCTGCCATGACCACCAAGGTGAGGCACCCTGTCCCCACATGGCAGCAGCAGGGGGGTACAACTCTGCACCACCGCAACATCTCACCCTGGTGGCCATGGTGCCATGGCTGGTGCAGGGCTCCCAGTGGTGGCAGCACAGAGTTGAGCCCTTCCACTACTGTCAGGCAGGCAAGAGGCACCTTACTTTGGCAAAGATGGTGGTGCA
>NW_005842825.1:531608-536401 GCF_000455745.1 Alligator sinensis | reverse complement strand
TTTCCCACACTGGGTCAGGCCCACTGGGCCTGTCTGATCAGACTGAAGCCCCCCACCCTCTGCCCAATACACCCTCCAATATATCACCAGAGAATTTGGGATTTTTTTTAAACAGAAAAAACCAGGATCCTTGATCAAGAGGGATTACTGGAAGCAGTTAAGGAAAACAAACTTTGAGAGAAACAAAATGTTTCTGCTCTTTTAAGTCATAGATTACTTTGCTAAACCTTCTCTTTATGCTCTTTAAGCATGGAAGAGTAGGCTACTGTAAACTGTGACCTTCATTTTGTATTAGAAACTCTTTGCAAAAAGCAAGGTGATAACAACGTATTTCAGTCTGGTACCTTGCCCAGAAAAACTAACTAATACCTAGTTGAAGGACTATCAGTGAGAAAGCATCTCAACATAGTTCAGAGCCACCAGCTTAGAATTTCTCAACTGCTGGCCCAATTCCAGTAGGACAATGGATTTTCTCTCTCTCTCTCTTTTTTTTTTTTTTTAAATAAGGTGGCACCAGCATGCCTGATGAATTGATCTATTGCTTCTCAGCCTGGTCACAAAGACCAAAGGAAAAGCCCATATAAGAGGAAGCGATTCTCTGCAAGATGAAGTGGCTGGAGAAAGAGAAGGCAGCAAAACCTTGGACTCAAGAAAACGATACAATTAGACTGAAGGAAAGGATGCATTTCAGCAGGTTTGTTATTTTGCAAAGAACTGTAACAGTTCAGGATTTTTTTTTTTAAATGAATGGATGAAGAGCACTTATAAATTATGAAAAGTCAGGTTCTGTGAACTAAGACACCTGGACTATAGAGTTCCATTCCCTAGAAATGGGAAAACAATGACTAAAGTTTGCAGATTCAAAGACTGAACTCCACACAGACAACAGAGACAAAGCTTTTGTGTCCACTTATCAGATTGCAGGGGCTGGGAGGTTAAAATGCTATGGTGCAACAATAAGAATGAGGTATCATAAGAGCCAAAGTGATAAAACAGTAAAAATGGACCAAGTGGCAAATTCTGAGGTGACCTTGGGACTCCATAGGAAACGTGAGAGATCTATAACTTAAAAATGAACCAACAGAGATGTCAAAAATCTTGCTGTTTTTCATTAAAAGCTGCTACTATTCTGGAGAAATGCTGTAAGTATCATTGAAAACACTGCAAGAAGAGATTCTGAAATCAATTAGATACTAGACAAATGGTAATATTTAAAAAATGAAATTAAAGCTATTATGAGATATGAAGTTATAAGATATGAAAGAGATATGTACGTAATTGTATCAAGCAAAAGAAAATTGTATTTTTCTAATGTAGTAAGATTCTGGTTTTGTTGACATGTTCACGATAAAAGAAAGCCGTCGGTACAATTTATCTGGATTTTCAGAAGAAGTCTGTTTTTCTGGTCCCTCATAAAAGGTTATAATTTAGTGTTTTAGGTAAGAGCATGCAAAGTACAGTCAGTTCAGTACAGAGGTTCTCCAACTTCTTAGGCGCAAAGCATTCTAGACAGAATCAAGACACCCCTTGTTAGGCTCAAAACACTCTCAGAAAATATCAGTTTTTAGTTTTCACTCATTCTTCAACTACAGAAAAATAATAGAGCAATTTTGCTGTCGTAAAGAACTCAGAAAGACCATGACAGGCCAGACTGGTTTTGATTCCTATTTGCAATCTCTGGGTTTATCTAGTAAATCATTTTTTCACACGTAAGAGTGGTAACCATAACGTGACATCCTGTGGCACCTTGAAAGGATCTCAAAGCTCCTCAAGGTATAATGGCACACTCGTTGAAAATCACTGGTTTAGCAACTAGCTAGAACAGAAAAATACGAACAAGTTTCTACATGATGTAAGGCTGACCGGCAGAGAACTCCAACATTTGGTACTAGGGTTAGTGTCATCTAATACCTTTATGTCTGGATAGGGAAACAAACAGCTAAACAGCAAAGCTGGTAGATGTCACAAAAATCACAAAACAAGTATTCTGAAGAACTTAAGAATCTAAAAACTCTGTATATATGTGCAGTATGGTGGTAGACATAATTCACTGTTAACTAGTCCAAGACTTTGAATCTTGAGCCAATCCGGCAGCAAAGTCAAAATTAAAATTCCCCCCAAAAACATACACAATTCAAACATTACAGTGCTGCAAACACTAAAATAAATTTTGCAATGAAAAGGGATGATTAGAAATTGATTTTTAAAAATCTACCTGTTGCAAAGTGATAGGAATCCATTTTTCCTTGCCGTCTTCAGCTACTTCTAGAGTATATTTGCTTCTGTTTGTGATCATGAAAAAGGGAGTGAATGTCACAATTCTGGTAATGTTAAAGCTACTATTATCTATAGTGACACCAACCTGCAAAACGAAGGAAATTTGTTACTCTGTCTCACTTGCCTATTTTATTTTGAAACAAATATATATCTATCAATTTTTATATAACTCACTTGAAACTCTCTTTTATGACTCTTGCATTTAACAGAACCATGACTGCCAACAGTATCAAGTGAAAACTGATCAGACAGGTCACTGTCAGTCACCATAAGCTGAACCTGTAAAAAATAAGTTTAGTTAATTGTTAGTTTGTTAAAAAAAATGGAAAGCATTTAAATTCACAAATAAAAGAAACATCATGTAATGGGAAGATAGGGTAGCCATTAAAAGTCAGCATGGAGATTACCAGTAATCCCCTGCCCTAAACTATGTTCAGAAGACCACAGCAGCTTTATCTAACTAAAAGTTGTTTGCAGATTCTACATTTGTTATGATCTTATCAACTGTCATTGTTATTACCCACTGGAAGCCTGATGACAAGTTTTTACTTTGAATACATTTAAACTAATAGGCTAAGTTAGGCTTTTACAATTTTTCACCCACTTTCAACAATTCAGGATATATACTTTTAGATCATATTCAGAGCCTGGCCCATGAGGAAATCTGTGTGTGCAGGTGGTAGAATTCATACTCAGCAGATTCCAGAATGACTGCCTTAAGGTCATGGGGCAAAATCTATTCTGCTTAATGTAGATTTATATAAATTTATATCATTTTACACAAGCTAATTAGGACTTCTGGGTGCTACCATTACTAAAGCAGTAGCAGTTACTATCATATTGTGGTTTGGGACAACTCATGCTATTCTAGTGTCTACCGTTTCCAGTATCAATCAAAATAACAGTGTTTCACCATTTCAGGGTCCGTCTGTTCTCAGAATCCAAAAAAAATCAAGTAATGCTTGAATCATCATAGTGCTTAGGATGGCAACTATTATTAAATAGTGGTTATTTTAAAAAGGTGGCCATTAATAATAATACATCATGCATTAAAGTATTTATAAGTATTTTTTACTTATAATTGCAGATTGACAAACTTCCCACCTTATTAAAAAAATAAGAATGTGTTGTAATTTCAAAATACTCTTACCCTTAGAAAAGAAATTTAGTATGAAAAGACTACAATGCACTTAAAGCTATAAAAACCTGCAGGTAGCAAAGGATGGATAATAATTAATTTCATTTAGCTAACCTTCTTCATTGGATACAAAATATTTGTAGTACCTTGTTGTTTTGGAAGAAGTTTTTAGGTTGGAAAGAAAAAAGAAGTGGCTTTTTGTAGTCTGGAGGATGCTTGCGATGAATACCATCAGCTTTGTATTGCAACATTCGGCCAGTTTTATTTACCATCCAATACGGACAGTGAACTGCTATAACCATCTGTCCAACTGTGTAGGTCACATGGACAGCAATATCCAATTCTGTCTTATCCAGTTCAGTGACAGAAGAGAAGGTGATAAAGCCAATTTCTTGCTGGGTAGTTCTTATCTGGTATTCGCTTCTCCAGTTTTGATCAAGATAATTATGTAATTGCAATTCCAGCTTGGTCTGATCCAATACTGCATTATGAATCTGAGCTGAGCAACCATCTTCTAGGATAACACCTGTGTTGCCATCTCCCTGAAAAACAAACAAACAAAAAAATTACACAATCTCGTGGGATAAGCTATGAATTAAATCATCACCTTGGTTTAACTGGTGAATTTCTTTTAGGAACCTTTAAAATAAGATTTTAAATGTAACTGGAAAAAGGCAGGGTTTAAAAAAAAAAAGTATTTAATTACTTATCCATACCTTTTACACAACTTATCCTCGTACTTATCTAAAAGCCCCATTTACATTTTGAACATACTGTGGTATGGAATGTGTTTGCTGAACACTTAGCACATTTTTGGCACTCAAATTAATAATAATTGAATAAACAGTCATAAAAAATAAACCAAAACTATCCAATATTTGATCATTTCTCTATAATAAATTAATAAATGTAATATTAAAATTAATATAATAAATTAGGCTCAGAAGCTGCAAGAGACGCGCGGGTGAGGGCTCGCTGCGCCCCCACTCCCCCAAGGCCCCGCAGAGGCCCCCCAAAACCCTCCAGCAGCCGCGGAGCCCCCCGCCGACACCCAGCACAGCCGGGGTAAGCGGGGCCCGTGGAGAGAGGGGGCTAACCCCTTGGTGTGTGTGTGTGGGAGGAGGCGGCTGAGTGGAGCCAGGCCAGGTCGGGCCCCACCCAGGCCCCTACTTGGCCCGGCCCCCCGGGGAGAGGGAGAGGAGGGAGGGTGCTCGCCTGTCCCCCTCCAGTGGGGCAGGGTCCCCCAAATCCCGGGCAGGGCCCCCTTATTGCCCTAAGAGCAGCTTCCTCGACGGCAGGCCCACTGCGCATGCTCGCAGTTTAAAAGGGCCCGCCGACCGGGAAAAAAGCCCAGTTAGGCTCGGAAGCGGCGAGAGAC
>NW_005842825.1:507239-528290 GCF_000455745.1 Alligator sinensis | reverse complement strand
GATGCTTCTCAAGCAAATCCCAGGACGTCATTCTCCCCCTGGACTCGGCCTTAGTGAGGCCGCAGCTGGAGTACTGTGTCCAGTTTTGGGCTCCACAATTCAAAAAGGATGTGGAGAAGCTTGAGAGAGTCCAGAGAAGAGCCACGCGCATGATCAGAGGTCAGGGAAGCAGACCCTACGATGACAGGCTGAGAGCCCTGGGGCTCTTTAGCCTGAAAAAGCGCAGGCTCAGGGGTGATCTGATGGCCACCTACAAGTTTATCAGGGGTGACCACCAGCATCTGGGGGAACGTTTGTTCACCAGAGCGCCCCAAGGGATGACGAGGTTGAATGGTCACAAACTACTTCAAGATCGTTTCAGGCTGGACATAAGGAAGAACTTCTTTACTGTCCGAGCCCCCAGGGTCTGGAACAGCCTGCCACCGGAGGTGGTTCAAGCGCCTTCATTGAACACCTTCAAGATGAAACCGGATGCTTATCTTGCTGGGATCCTATGACCCCAGCTGACTTCCTGCCCTTTGGGCGGGGGGCTGGACTCGATGATCTTCCGAGGTCCCTTCCAGCCCTGATGTCTATGAAATCTATGAAAATCAGATGACAATTTCATTCATGATATTCTAGTGATACATAGTAACATTTACATCTTATTCTGTTAATAACAACTCATTCCTATTTACATGAAAACAAATACATTTGATATGAAATTAAAAATGCCTATAACTACGGGTCTTATATATACATGAAGTCACAAATGGAAAAGATTTTTGATAAACACCAGAGTTAAAATCATTTGCTAACTGTCTGTTTAATGCCAACTGATCAACTTCAAGATTTACCTGAACCACTGGATGGCAATGCAAGACAGACTAGCGGTTTCCCTTTGTTATCAAACAGTAGCTCATGTTCAGTGGTGTCAAAAGTTCCTGAAAGTTAGTACTACACCTGTTGCAGTACAGCTGGATGTTTCAGGCAGAAGCTTTGCAGAGCTGCTACAAGCCATGCGTGTATGCATGCACTCTGGTTACTATTCTGCAGTTATCAGCAAAAGCTACATAAGGCAAACAAGCCCTTGGTATTATACTGGAACATACAGCCTCTGGATGCCACTTAGTTAGACAATCCCAATATACATGAATAACTGGGTTCCATCTCGACTTGCAAACCAAAAATATGTTCTCCTCCTACGCAGAACTGGTACATGCTATGTGAGTTACAACTAGTATAAATAAGTCTTGAATTTTCTCTTTTTGTAGAAATACTTGGTGGCATACAAATACTTCGGAAAGATTCAGGCATGCCTCTTTCACACTCAAGTATAATTTCTCCTCCTATAAACCAAGGATGGTTCCTAACTCTAAGGCTGTGCCGCACTAGTACACCAAGAAAGTCATTCCTGTTTGTTCAGATTTATCCTTTATAAAAACAGAGCTTCAACCAATTTGAATGACCTATACTAGAACATTAAAATATACTTGTGAAGAATTACCTCTAGAGAATAAGTCATTTGATAAGGGAGAAGATTGTGAAGAAGAACAGAAGGCCATAAATGAACAACATATGGGAAATCCCATTGAACATCCCCACATTCTGAAGATGACAAGGTATCTTTTGTTGGCACAATATTAATGATAAATGAATGGCTAGCAGACTTCACAGGCTGGCATTTCCTCTGTAACAGGCTGTCGACATTTTTCATAATTTCATCAAAGCTAATTCCTTCACACATTTCATATTCTCCTCCCACTCCATTTTCATCAGTTACAGGTTGCAAACTAAGTACGGACCTGCAGAGGAGAACATTAGCTTTCAGTTAGTAACAAACTTTAGCAAACAAACATTTTAATTCTAACATTTCAATTCTGTATATTTACATTGTCTTGTAGTTGTCTGTAGAAATCCAACAAATTATAAAATTGAGGCAGACAGCCATTAAATAGCAAGCAAACAAAAAAAATGAAAAAGACTACTAGCTAAAGTTTGTTTATACTTTTAAAGTGAAGGTGTATATATACAGAAATCCTTATGAAGCAGGGACTCTTGGAAGTATGCATTTATGAAATTTCCTGTCTCTTATATTTGGAGAAGACAAAATTGTTGCTTTCTTTTACTGTGGGATGCAGCACACATTTTAGGTAAAGATCCTTCTGGTATATATGGCATGAAATAAGTTGATACACTGCTTTCAGAAATTTGATTCAATCTGCTTCTTGGATTCAGATATTGCAGGGTTGTCTGACCTGTGGCCAGCAAGGGGTTAATTTGTACCCCCCCCCCCCCAAGCTCTCACCCAGCAGCTACTCCCCCATCCACAAGAAACCAGTCTCCAAGCTCCCTCCCCCCAGCTCCCCTTCTCTGGATTCTCCATTCTGCCTTCACCTTGGGTCAGGACAGTGCAGCAGCATGGGGAGCTGAAGGGCGAGGCTGGAATAGAAGGGGAGGGGGGGAAGATCATGGCTGTGTGTAGGGCAGGGCAAAATTAGTGACCATAATTTTTCCCCCCCCCCCCTAAGCTCTCACCCAGCAGCTACTCCCCCATGCAATAGCAACCAGTCTCCAAGCTCCCTCCCCCCAGCTCCCCTTCTCTGGATTCTCCATTCTGCCTTCACCTTGGGTCAGGACAGTGCAGCAGCATGGGGAGCTGAAGGGCGAGGCTGGAATAGAAGGGGAGGGGGGGAAGATCATGGCTGTGTGTAGGGCAGGGCAAAATTAGTGACCATCATGGGAGGGTGGGGAGATTGTGCTCATGCACTTGTGTGGCATAGCAATAGTGGAGGGGGTGAAGAGATCCACATGGTGCAGCCCCAACTGGTGCAACCCAACCCATGTGGCATGAGACTCCCAGGGGCCTCAGAAGTTGGACAGCTTGGCAATACTGTATCAGTAAATGTGTTTCAAACTTTTTGAAGTCATTACCAGGATGTAAGTCTGCCAAACAGAAAGAACAACATGCCTAGAGCAATGAAGCAGATGTAACTAACTCCACTAAACCCTATAAAATATATTCTGAAATTATTCAGTTTCATTATCTATAATACAATGTAGCAAAAAGTAAAGTTTCCAGGACAAACGGAGCTAATTTGGCAGTGCAAGGATCCCGTGTTTCAACTATCTACTCTGAATTGAAAAGGCTCATGATCATAAAGAAGCTATGCTAAAGGCTTGCTCTAAAGGACACTCAGAGAGGCTAGAGTTCAGCGCCAGAACCTTTGCTAAATCAGAGATGCTTGTAAAGGTTGAAAAAAAAAAATGACAAGATCCCCACCATAGCTTCTTATGCAGTCTTCCACAAAAACATTTAGCTCAGTTAAGAAAAATGTGCACGACTCCAAAAAATCACTGCTTTGAAAGGAGTTTTGACATTGTAACAGGAAGTGTGAGAGAGCAGACTGACACACACCACATACATAGATTAGTATCTATACAAGTAATCTTAAAAAATACAGAGATAGTTTACACATCAAAATAAATAATAATATATAAAAATAATAAATATACCAAACAATAATATATAAACACACATAAAAATGAATTATAAAAGGTACTAGGGTCCAGGTTACTCTACAGCCCCTACTCCAACAGCTTTTCCTTTTCTGTTCACCTCCAGTGATATAAAGAAACATATTCAGTTAAGTGGTATAGCACTAGTTGCCTGGCCCCTGTAGTTGCCCAGCTCCTAGGAGACAATACTACCTAATGTAATTAAAGGTAGATTTGAAGCTTCACCAATCAATGTCTCAATGATTTCTATTCTAAAACTGGACACTGAAGTAAAACATAAGTTATAGGAGAGTATTAATTCACAACTCATTCAAGGGAAAAAGCCTAGTACTTATTGGAACTTATTTCTAGGATCATTTTGGCTGGGATAGTCAAATGAACCAATCAATAGGACTCAAATTCTTAACACCAAGGCTCAGATTTCACAAGAGTCTAAGGTCTCCTATCCAATTATTAAGCAGAATTGTTTCCGCTTAGCTTAAGGGATCTGAGAAAATACTAGCCTGCAATGGACTGACTGCTACTGGACACAATACTTCTTAAAAGTATATTTATTTCATTTTTAGAGCAGTGACATTAATTGGATGTATAAGAGTAATCACAATTTATAGAATATATTCTGCATTTAAAAAAAAATCTAAATTTTACCTATAAGAGGTCAATGGTATGCTGAATTCATTTTTAGGTGAAGCAGTTCCTAGACATCTTCCTTCTTCAAAAATACTCAGTGGAACAGAAAAATGATTCCTTATCTATATGAAGTAAAAGGATGAATAAACCATGTTTAAAAAAAACCTAAAAGAACTAGTACATTTCAATCCCAGACTAGAGTAAAATGAGAATTCCCTTGAGTTTATGCTTGTGTGTGCGTGCGTGCGTGCGTGCAGAAAAGAAGGCTTCAAAGAGGCACTCCCAAGCAAGAAGCCCCAGGGAGGCAAGGAGGGATGAGGGGGGAAGAAGGGTGTACAGACAGACTCTGACCTGACAATGCCATATGGGTCAGAACAATGGTTCAAGTAAGCCCAGTATCCTGCCTCCTATGGTGACAAATACAGATGCTCAGACAGAGCTTAGGAACGGAGAATGACTAGAACAGGGGAGGGAATTATTTTGGGTGGAGGGCCACTTACCCAGTTTTGGCAGGCTGTCGAGGGCCGTATGGGCAGCCCTGCCCCTTGACAAGTGCCCCGGCCCCTGGTCATCATCTTGGGACCAATGTCCCAGGGCCAGCACTGGTGGGGCCCAAAGCAGGGGTCTGTGGAGCCAGGCTGGGCTGCACCAGCAAGGAGAGGGGGAGCTCGCCCGACTCCATAGAGCCACTGCCAGCTGGGACCCCGCGCTCCTGACACCCTGCTCTGGGCCCTACCAGCCCTGGCCCTAGAACACCGGTGCAGGCCCCATGTTCCCGCTGGCTCCCGCACCCACTTACACCAAGTGCCCCCCAGCCCCATGGTACAGGTGGGGGGGAAGTGCACAGCCATGACCCCCTGCTCGCCGGCAGGGAAGAAGCTGGTGCCGAGCGTGGGGAAAAGCGGCCTCTTGCCTGCCCTGCGGCCGGTGCTCCCTGCTGCAGGCACTCGCAGCCCACGCAGGGTTGTCTGGAATAGGCACAGGCAGCCCTATGCAGACTGCAAGTGGCTACAGTGTGGGATGCTGGCCATGCGGCGAGTGAGGGGCCACCTTTCCCCGAACTCAGCACCGGCTTGTAACTCGGCCCCGCTGCCAGCCTGGGCTCCAAGCCAGCTCTGGGCTAGCCTGTCGGTGGCAGCAGCTGCGACCCCCCCCCAGCTTGCCGCGCCGGGCAGTGTTGGCTGCCGGGCAGTGTTGGCTGCAGCTGCTCGCCTAGAGCTCATGTGCTGGGCAGCCCAGAGGAGAAAGTGGCAAACACTGCCCGGTGCGGCAAGGGGGGGGGGGGGCCCCGCAGCTGCTGTTGCCACACGCAGCCCCAGCAGGCGAGGTCAGAGCCAGCGAGGGGCCCAGGCTGGCAGTGGGGCCGGGTTACAAGGTGGTACTTGGGGGAAGCAGCCCCTTGCCCGCTCCGTGCCTGGTGCCCCATGCTGCAGCCGCTCGCAGTGCCAGGCATGGGGCGGGGGAGGGGCTGCTTTCCTCCACACTGGGAAGGAGCCTGGGGAAAAGCTGAGCACAGGGAAAAGTGGCCCCTCCCTCGCCCCACGGCCGGTGCTCCCTGCTGCAACCGCTCGCAGCCCACAGGGCTGTCTGGAGCAGGCACAGGCAGCCCCATGCGGGCTGCAAGCAGCTGCAGCGCAGGGTGCCAGCCACGGGGCAGGCGAGGGGCTGCTTCCCCCTGCCCGCACTCTGCTTTTCCCTGGGCCACTTTCCCTGGGCTCCTTTCCTGCCTGGGGTCCTCCTCTGCCTCCCCCCTCCCCCTTACCTGAGGTTCCAGCGCCACTGGGGCAGCCACATGCTCTCAGGCCAGAAGTCCTGGTGGGTTTGGGTGAGCCCTGCTGTTGTCCTACTGCCCTTGGTTCCTGTCAAAAATGACAGGAACCAAGGGCAGATAAATATTAATTTTCTAAACGTTTTTGGGGCCCTATGGGCCGGATACGCCCGCGAGCTGTATTTTGCCCAACCCTGGGCTAATCCCTTGTCTCACACTCCATTGCATCGATCATCCTGGATTAAGGGATGTCATATCCCTGTTGCTTTTAATAGCTCCCAGTGAACAAATACTCAGTGAATTGTCTATCCATTTTCAATCTCTCCCACCCACCCCACCAAGAAAACCTTTTCTTAGTTCACAAAGAAAACTTTTTTCGTACGAAAAGAGAATCATTTTGTGATCCTGATCCAAAACGTTTCTTTCTACAAATGTTCTTAAACATGGCTGTAAAATAAATACTAACACTGGTTTGCTTACATACATTAATGACTAATAAAAAGATATTGTAAGAAAACTCTAGTACCTGCACAGGTGAACGTACAGTTATCATCTTACTTCCTTCAATAGTATCAATCTGACAAACAATGAACCTTTCAACACCAGATCCTTCATGTCTTACTCTGTAAAGAAATCGGCCCACTTTTGTCAATGGAATCTTATCAGCTGTGGAGTGACTATGAGGACCTAGAAATCAAAATGTATATACAGTTAGAAATCAGAAAGCATCAAAGTAGTATGCATATACATTTGAAGAAAAAAAAAAAGGTTATATAGAAAAATCTCTGCTCAAGAATACTTACTGTTGTGTGCTAATCTGGAAGCACAAACATCATTCACTGGATTACAAATATGTAACTGGTTATCTGAACGGTACTCTTAAAAGTAAAGCTGCACAATATCACAACAAAATACTACGTTTCCCCACCCCCAGAAATTAAAAGCTAATCCCTCATTTTAAAATTCTCTATTATCTATTCAGTATACATCAAAATGAATGCGGATGGGACCCCCTCAGCTGGATCACAACAGACACATCCCTGAGGCTGAGGCATCACAGCTGCCATGATCCCCCAACCCCAAGGGTTTCACAGACCCCTGGGGTAGCTGTGCCCCCTGGCTGGTGGACCCTAGCTGGATCCTGGCACCCAGCACCCACAGCTACAGAACTCTGATGCTGCCAGGACCCAGTTGGGCTGGGGCTGAGAGTCCCCTCAGTTGCAGGACTCCCAGACCCAGTTTGGCATGCTACAGCCCTGCATCCGGGAACCCTGGACTTCTATAGATGTGCAGCAAGGCTGTTATGACATGCTGTATAAATCCAGTGAGGCTGTAAATCCAGCACATTGGACCAGACATGATTAATCGAGTCTGCTGGAGCATGGAAATTAACTCACTCCAGCAGCCTCCAGTGTCACGTGTATCAGTGCCCCTGCGGTGAAAAATGGCAGTGGGGCGCTTTAAATTAAAGCTTGTTCGATGACCTTTAGTTCAAAACTCCACTTTCAAAACTACCATTTTTCAGCATGGGGACACTGATACACACAACGCTAAGGCACTTTTACTTAGCGCAGCTCGCTAATTAAAGTGCTTCCCACCCCCAACCTCCCGAAGCACGTCTATAAACACCCCCTATCAGCTAACAGGGCTCCCGGTCACAGGAGACAGCCTGCTACATATGCAAATTAAAGCTTGATAGCAACCAGCTTTATTTATTTTTTTATAAAGTTACTACACATGTTCAAGGTCTAACTTTATAGCCAGTTGAACCTTTTTATGGCATGACAGCTACATTGCATGTGTAGCTGGTCTCAACTACTCACTTAACACAATTACCTTAAGTGAGTAATACCTGTAACTTGTAGAGGGGCCCATGTTTTACATTTTAAGAGGCTTATTATTGTGATGCAACTACTTCATATCAAGAGAATAGCTTCACTCATTAATGTTTTTCAATCAAACAAATGTGCTTCACTCTGCTTTGAAAGACCAGTTTTAAAAAGGTCCAAGTTAGCAACTAATAAGCTACAACTGAAATTAGGATTTAATTATAAATTGTACTATATTAAAATGGATTGTAAAAAATTTTTTTTAATTTGATCACAGCACTTTTCTTTAAAATCTAAATTAATGTTTACCGTTTCCAGGAACACAAATAACATTTTTTCTCAAAAGTTGGTCGTCCTAGAAACATAATTTTATATTCAAAATGAATTGTGGTTGCAAAAGAAAAATTACCTACTTGTGTATGGTTACACAATGAAAATCAAACTAACCCATTATGTGCATAAGTATAAATGGAGGAGCACCGTAATTATGCTTACGTGCATATTATGTTTTCATTTACACGCACAGAAAACAGCTAATGCAACTTTAAAGCATATTAATGCCATGTGTTTGGAAACCCATCAATTGCTCATTTCTGGAGAAGAGGGGCATACAAAGTACATTATATCACGACCAAGAAGATGTACCACTGATGTCTATAAAAGTGAAAGATTTATTATGTACTTACTAAGTTGAATGTAAAACCTTTTGCTGCTTAGGGTAGTCATTGCTGTGAACTGGTCACTCTCACTTTTGGTTCTGAGATAGTCCATATTTAGACTTTCTCCATCTTTTAACTGAAAAGATTTTCCTCCAGATTTATCATTTATCACACTAAAGGCATCACTGGGCGATACAGTGATGGGAAGTCCTAAAGAATTCATTACTACAAATGGCGCTCGATCTTTTTTGAAGATATCTGAAGTTTGGCTAGCTGCTTCGGCAAATGCCTAAAGAACAAAATATAATTTTTAAAAGATGGAGTTAAAAGAACGAAACAACAAAATTGTATCAAATACACATGTATTATTTAATCTGAATACCCAGATACAAATTAGTCAAATCTTCATTGAACTTCTTGGCCTTGAGAAAAGTATTTAAATGCAAAGATATTATTTCTTACCGTGCCCAAGTTATTCAACATCAGTAGTCCACATTTGGATAGTGTAATGTTCAGCTGGTCTTTTGAGGAGATGTTTATTGCTGTTTTATATTCTGGCACCTTGTACTGTTCTTCCTCCGCATCTGACTCAACTAGTGCTTTTTTAGCCTTCTTTTTCACCTTAATAAGCCAAAAATTAAAGAAAAAGAAAAAAAGAAAAAAAGAAAATTTATTAGCAAACGATTCTTTTCCAGGAACACTAACCCACAGAATATTTGGGCTGCATCTCTCCCCTTAGAAATCCTGAAGACGGGTTAAAATTGTCCAAGAGTTAGAGGCCTGTAGAACTGGATTTTAAAACCAAAAATAATAATTGATTCCAAAAGTATCCACAATCTTCTGAAACTGAGAACCAAACACTGTTTCAATAAGACATGAGAAGCTACAAGCAATATTTTCAGGTAGATTTTGCAAGATGACAGTAACGGAGTAGATTTCCTCCATAAATCTACTGAGGACACCTCAAGTCAATAAAAACAAAAGGAACGGTCTAACACTTCTCTCTCTCATTTCTTGTCCCTGCAAGCGCACTTACAAGAACAGGAAGGGAAAGTGATTGGAGTGCTTGGAATATAGTTCCTTGAACATAAGAGTTAACTGTTGTTACAGCAGCCTACAAATCTGAAGCAGCAGCAAAATAAACCCTGTGCAATAAGGAATTCAGAAAAAATTAAATTTTCAGATTACAGGTCTTTAATGGAAAATTATGAGCCAAACTGAATTAGTGGCCACTTAGTGCAACTGATTATTAGAACAATACATAAAGCTAGCAGATTTCATGAGCATAAGATGACTACTTAAAAAGGACAAACCTTAAGTTAAACAGCACCTGAATGCCCACCAAAAAACTTATTCCACTGATAATTACAGATAAGTTGCTTTCCACTCAAAATACCTGTTTTACATTGTCAAAGATAAAGGCACCATATGAACTGATAATTGGCAGTCATAGGCAAAGATCACATTCTAATCAGATAGAAAATATCTGATTTAGTCAATATAAAGTAAGAAAATGATTGCGTCTTTTGTACACAAATAATTTAAAAATTAAGTTTTAAACATAGGCAGACAAGGTTCTTTGGGTGAATCTGATATCTTTTATTAGACCAACTTAAGTAGTTGGGAAAAAAAAATTAAGCAAGCTTTCGTGTTCAAAAACCCTTCGTCGGGTTGAGGAAGTTTCAGCAGTTGGTGTGTGCTCTTCCTGGATGGAATGAAAAGTAAAGAAGCCAGAGGCTGGGCTGGTATGCATACAAGATAGGCAGTCAGTTTTAAACATGTATTTTGATGA
This sequence comes from Alligator sinensis, assembly GCF_000455745.1. Taxonomy (NCBI): domain Eukaryota; kingdom Metazoa; phylum Chordata; order Crocodylia; family Alligatoridae; genus Alligator; species Alligator sinensis. The sequence continues at coordinate 518,114 of NW_005842825.1, read as the reverse complement.
ATAGCTGGAAAGGATTTACCATTACAATGCATTATGTGGACAATTTCTCTTTGTAAGCTAAAGCTCATACATGTTTTAGTAAAGCACTGCAGAGACAAAAACTACTAACATATGTAGTTGGAGACATATCTTTATATATGGATGAGTAAAAAAGTAACACTTCCTAATCTTTATCTCCTAAGCGCTTAACCTTATTCCCTGGTGGATTGGCTGGGCTGGAACCTGCTGGTGGTCCCAATACAGCACTGAGGTTGACATGGTGAGCACCATCCGGCCCTCTGGAGACTGGCATGAGGTAGCCCAGCTGCAACCTGGCCCCGTGGGAGAAAGGGGGCATAGCTTGGCTCCAAGGGGGAAAGGGTTGAGGCCCAGCCCCTCGGCAGAAAAAGGGGGCATGGCTTGGCACCACAGGGGAAAAAAGGGGGTATTGGCTTAAACTAGCGTTTCTCAACCCATGGGTTGCGACTCAAACGTGGGTTGCCAGAATATATGGAAGGGTCGTGAACAAACTTTGAAAATGGATAAAAAAAAAACCTTTAAAAATGGATTCTCTTTTAAAGGAGAAAACCATGGGAAACTGTGGTTTCTCCCGTGCAGGCTGTCAGAGTTCCCACACACTGGGGGCAGTGGGTCAGGACTGGCCATCAAGTGTTTACAAATGGGACCTGGTGCAAAAAAGGTTGAGAACCAGTGGTTTAGACCCACGGGAGGAAGAGAAGAGGTGTGGCCCAGCCCTGAAGGGGAAAAGGGGATATTGCTTGGCCCCAACCAGGTCCCACCTGTCAGAACCCATTAAGTAAATGCCTATGGCACAGTGAAAAATCCCCACCAAGCCCAACGACTACATTTGTTTAAACTTCACAAGCCCTTGTAATTGGCTGCCACCCATTGGCCGGTTACAAATTATTCCCACTTGGCAACTAGCAATTGGCCTGTTAACTATTTAACAGTATGAGCAGCTTCCACCCTCGTTGGAGAACTCCGCACGCAACCCAGAGTAAACTTGGCGGACTGATCACCCACCGACTCCCCGTCACCGACCTCCTTGACGTACCCCTTCTCCTGCATGCTCGATAAGCCATTTACCGAACGTCTCGTCTCGTTTTAAAGAGCTCTCACTACGTTTGTAACTGCAACCAAAGTCAGCTTCTTCCTGCGCTGCACGCATCGGCGGCGTAAGTAAACAATCTATTTTACCAATACGCATCTGTGCCTAATCCGCTTCACTCGCTGAAGTACCCACCTAACGCTCCGGGCTCCCGGCCATAGGCCGGCAAGCTGGTCGGACACCACACCACCAAGGGGCAAGGAGCTGGATGGGGGATGGGTTGGCTCAGATCCAGAAGTGGGGAAGGGAGTGTGGCTGGGCTTGGGATTTGGGAATTTGGCGGGGGGAGGGTGACTGCATCCACCACTCCCCTGCTGCCAAATTTCCTGCCCCAAATTACCACCATGCCCTTCCCAAGTGCCACTCCCTTTTCTTCTGTTCGATATGCTCTTCTCCTCTCTGCTCCCAGCCCTTTCTGCCAGTGTTACCTCCACCAATCTGTTGCATGTCACAGAAGCTGCTTGTGTCACTGGTGGCACACGTTCCACACATTAACTACTCCTACACTGTGTTAGCCCATCCTCCATACAGCTTAGATGATAAAGGGGAGACTACAAAGACAACATTTATGGTATGACAACAAAGTAATGGAGGCTGTGCAGCAGTGGTTGTGCAACAAGAACAAGGTCTTTTACATGTTGGGATACATGCCTTTGTTCAATGTGAAAAAACCATTAACAGGGGAGTATGTTTAAAATTGGCTGTGCGTTCAGCAATGATGTACAAAATGTATATTAACTATTAGAAAAATAGAAGCCATTACTTGCAGATGACCCTCATAACACATTCTGCAACCTCTTGCCTTAACCTATGGAAACAGTTAAGAACGGGATATTCACATGAATTTTAAATCTTCTCACTCTGATGGTTAATATTTCAATTCTAAGGTTATTTACAAACTGGCCTTGGAAATCAGCTGTTTTAATTTTGAAAGCATACCTTGATTCCAAGAGTCCACGGTTTGAAATCATCACTCTTTTCAATTTCTAGTGGTTCAAGCAAAGGTTCCCACACACCAAACATCTCATTAAAGTAATGTACCTGAATAAATACAAAAATCACATGGACATGACATACTGTATTTTCTTGCATACCACAGACTCCCAAATAAGATGCAAACCTTGTTTTGGAAAGATAAAATGAAGAAAAAAGATCCTGCCCCAAGTCATTGGTGAATTCTGATGGCAGGGGATCCTGATTATATGGCTGAATATTGAGCAATGCTGCTCAGGCAAAACCTAAAGTGTTGACCCTCTCTCTCTCAGCCCCTGGTGAAATGACAGCAGCTGTTGGCTGCTCAATCAAAAGCTACTGTCCATTCCACAGCAGTTCTGAAGGAGTTAACACTACCTCTGACATGGACTCTGCCCCCTCCCTCCCCTGAGGCTGACAGGGGGCGCAGCATGGCAGCCATTTATAGCGTCTTAATGATTCCATTCCTTCGTTCCAGCACAGAAAGACTGCTTCCCTGCTTAAGACATGCACTCCAACTATGGAAAGCTGATTTCTGGGAAAAAGGTGCACGTGGTATGCAAGTAAATGATAACAGAATTTTGTGCCAGGAGCACACAAAAGGTGATTTATAGACTCAAAACACAATCATCAGAACCTAAGTATTTTTGAAACTTACCCTACATCTTTCTTCTACCATATTTGCATGGATGCAACAGATATATTTGGTTGATATAACTGGAATTATTTGCAATCATAAAATGAAGCATATACCTAAGTGTTTGCAGGAATGGGAAACTATGCTATAAATATTCAGGGTAGGGACTAACTAATGCTTTTAGTTTCTTGCAAAAGATGATCTTGCACAGATGTATAGAATAAAGGAATATGAAAAAAATTAAATAATTAGTGAATGTTATAAAAAAAATGTTCTCAACTATGAACCCAAAGCATGTACCTTTGCAGGGGGTTAGGTAACAAACCATATTCTATAGTGATGCATTATATTAACACTGTCACAGCATATTACAATTACTGATTAAAATTACTGCAGTAAAACACTTGGGGCATTTATATACATGCTCCAGGAGGTGGGGGGAGAGGGGTGTGCTTTAGTTAGAGCAGCTCGGAGAGCCACTCTAATTAAAACATGTCATGTGTATCAGCGTCCCCAGTCTGAAAAATGGTTGTGGCGGTGCTTTAACTAAAGTTTGTCACATGAGCTTTTATTAAAGTGCCCCCGCCATCATTTTTCAGCACAGGGATGCTGTAGCATGGTAATTACCATGCTGTTGTAATTACAGCGTGTTGAAGCAGCCTCAGTGCATGTGTATAGGTGCCCTTGGGGCCTATACCTGTTGTGTTCTAGAAAGCATTACAATTAAGTTTTTAATGCATCTGATTTCAGTTATTAGGTACCTTATTTTTGCCTTTGATTTGTTTGCTCAATTTAGAAAGCAGATAAAGCTGCACTTGTGCTTGCTACAAGACCTTCCTCTCAGTTCTGAGAAAGGGAAATTTATTTAAGCTGCTAAATCCTTACCTCTAGTTCAAGCTGGGAATGAAGGTTGATGAGGGTACTCCAGTTTTTGACCTCACCAGAAAATGCTGATTTTGCCAGAAGCATAGGTACTGTTCTGTGACCCACCCCAGCTTCAAGAGTTATGATGACTGATGCAATTTCCATGTGTAAGGTCTCTCCTGTAGGAACCAACTCTGCTAGTGTATCTGTATTTTCATTTTTACTTGACTCTTCAAGAAACCACAGTTTTAGATTTTTTACATCTTTCTTATCCCACAAGTCTGGAGGAACTGGACTAATCTCTTCCTGTGCAGTCTCTGCCGTTGGAGAAAAGGCTGACATAATAGTCATCACTGTATTTATGATAATTGGTGAAACCTATGAAAAAAATTATTTATAATGTTTGATGATTGGAAAACGTGGAAATTAGTATAGAGAAAATATCAACTACTTTCTAATGTCTTACTGGGGAATTTTTGTTTTTGGTCAAAGTTATGTCTAATATTTGTTACAATACCTGCAACTTTCCCTCCTGTGACTGGCCTCTCCCTTCTTAATTCAGCACTTAGATTAAGTTGTCCCTCTGCATACGCTAGAAACAGTTCCGGGAATTACTCTGGGGTTAAGCCATCCTCTGCTAGAAAGTTGCTTTCTTAGTTATGCCATAACCGTTCAATATATCTTCCAAATAAAAAGCTTTCAGATTGTTATAACACTAAAATCTTTTGCTAATAACCTGAAAACATAACTATGTTAACCATGTATAGACTTCAGAAAATGCAAGACAAGTTGAAGGAGAGTTCTAGTATATAAAAGAAAATAATATGTACCATGTTTTCCATTTTAGATGCTGGCCTCTTTCCCATTTATTAGAAGAAGTTAGTAAAGGACATGAAAAATAGTTGGGAAGGAGAAACAAATAATGCATGACAGAAAATTAAGCTCCCACTTCCCAAAGGTAATACCCAAAGGGCATCCATCTTTGAGATCATTATTTCTTGTCAAGAGATGCTTTTGAAGACTGTCTGACCAAATCTAATAAAAGTTGCTGATCAAGACTAAGTGACAGCCTTGCACATTTCTTCTGTGAGAGCTAAGACCATTTCAGCCCACAAAGCTGGCATGAATGGGTTCTCTCGCTACTGTACATATTTTGGAAAGTGTTACATTTTACGCACTGCATTAATTGACAGCTTCAATGGCTTCTAAAACAAGCCTTAAGAGGAAAGGAAACCATTGTCATGCTCTAAACTGATCAATCTGGTTTTTGTTGCAGCTTCTATTTAGCTTCTAGCTTATTTTATCATTTTATGCTAAAGACTGAAATAAAAAGAAAAGTGAAATGACTGTCCTGGGTAGTGTGGAAAGATGCATTTACCTTTGTTTAAAAAAATATGGGAATGTAAAAGGCAGCACTGTTATTATGAAAAACAGAATGGGCTGAGATTGGTATTTCAGAGTTCATTTGAGCTAAAATAATAGCCATCAGAAAAGAAAGGTTTTGAAAAAAATATATCTGAGTGAAATGGGAGTCGTGTCCCAAAGAAGAGCTACAAGAACCTTAAAACACAACAGCTAGGTCCCAGGTTGGAAAAAGTGAGCAAGAATGCTTGTTCTGACAGATCAGGAACACTAAGAAACCATAACAAGTAGGAGTGTACAAAACTTTGGTTGCTGATTCAATTTGGAGAAGATTCAGAGGCTGAATCATCAAATTCAAATCGAACTGGGAGAAAAACAGAGTGGTTTTCTTGTGAGAAATGTGCCCCCACAGGTAGTTGGGTATTCTTGTCTTTGATAGATTCTGGTGCACAGTTTGTGGGAGTACTGGAGATATGCCAGCAGGTTTTGCATGTCTTGTCATGGCATGGTCTGGATCCATTCAGTGAGTTTTGGGCTATAGGAAGTTGGCTTCTGGTGATGAGGTTAGCAAGGTTTGGTGCTTGTTTGAATTTACAAAACACTTTTCATAGAGGGGCCTATGAGCTTCATTTCATCAGCCTCCTAGATACAGAAACTCACAGACTCAATATAGACATTGGATTTATTACACTACAACCTGCCTGACATCTGACTCCCCATGTAGCAGCAGGTACCTCTCCACTTTTACCTGCTACATCCCTCTCCCCCCCTACCCCAGCCTGTCTCTCTCACCCCCTAATGCCTCCATTTCCATTTTCACTGACTGGCTTTCTTGCCTGCACTGCATGCCAGCCTCTGGCTTCATTACTATTCCTTCCATCCAGGAAGAGCACACACACACCAACTAGATGCTTCCTCAGCTTGACAAAGGGTTTTTTACACCTGAAAGCTTTCAAAGAAGAATTTCTCCAACTATTCAGTTGGTCTAATAAAAGATATCAGATTGACCCTAAGAACCTTGCCTGGGCTACGTCCTTAGACCAACACGGCTACAACCTACATCCCTTAACACACACAAGTGACACGAGTTTTGCTTTCAGCAGTTTGAGTTGCAGTTTCACAGAAACCCCTGCAGCACTCCACCTGAAACCTGGCAGGCCTCTATCATGCCCGCACAAGGGGCTATGTATGTGACAGGACAGGTGCTAATGAGGGCGGTCATTTAATGCCCCACTCTCACAGCTGGAGGCAGCAGTTTAGTTGCTCACCAGCCAGCAGGGGAAGAACATCACCCTGCTGAGCTCCCATGCCAGGAAGAACTTGGAGGTATAAGGGCTGGGGCTACATGGGGAGGAGGCAGCCCTACATCATCCTAGGCATGACCTAAAACTACACCCTGCCAGGGTAGGGAGGCCTGGGTGCGACTGCCAGTGACATAGCAGCCCCAGGAAATGCCAGGACCACAAACCTTCCTGGTGAAAGGCAGGTAGGATCAGGAGGCACCTGATAACCTCCAACCACTGCACAACCCTGGCTGGGGAAAGCCCAGACTCATAAGATCTTTGAGAGGCCTGAGGCTTACTAGTTGCAGTGGAGTTGTGAGGGTGAGAACAGGGGCTACAAATCCATCCCTATAGTTTTCACCCTGCTGTGCCTTAACACACACACAGTCACATGTCACGAATTTTGCTTGTCAGCAGCCTGAGGTGCAGTTTCCCAGAAACCCCTGCACCTATCACTTCACATCCTCAGAAGGGGCTACCATCCCTGCAATTCTTATCCCATTCAGCCAAAAAATGACCAAGTTATAGGTATTTCTGTGATTCCCCATTATAGCTTACGCCTAATCTCCAAATATCTTTGAACTGGCGCTGAATCTTCCAAAGCAGATTCAGTCAAATTGATTTCGGACAATGATCCGAATTGAATCACTGTCCTCCAAATCAGCTGAATCCGAATCAAATACTTCCCTATGCGCATAGGCCTAATAAGAAGATCCAGGAATAATGTGCAGAGCTGTAACAAGGCCATTGGGTGCCCAGGACTGTGCAGCTGTGGTGGCACTAGTTCTTCTTCCGCCCCTCCCCACCACCTCAAGTCAGTGCCCATAGCTACTGCCCCACCCTCATTACACTACTGTCAAACATGTGAACAAAATACTTATAATTTGGGCAATATGCTGACAGGCTCTCTTAAAATAAGTAATGGGACGCATTTCAAAATGTCATCAGTTAGCAGGTAGATCAGTTCACATTTGCAAAAAAAAAAAAATAACAACCAAGCATAGTGTGACAGGTCCTGGCCCTGGATGCAGCCTGTGTACACCTTTGAGACACATTCCTGGGGTGCTTCCACACCCCTTACTTACTGCACACTCTTGAAACAGGTGCACTGAAAACAAAATGACTAAATTCTCTCATGGGCTTTTCTATGGATCTCATTACTATGGCAAATGAATTTTTCATAAACAGTAATGCTCTTCAAAATACCCCACTGAAAGGAGAGCGTATTATCACAATTTTACAGATGGAAAACTATGGCACATGCTTCCAAGGTAATTGTTGGAAGTGGGAATAGAAGGCAGAACACAAACCAGATAAGCCACCTAAGCGTCTTCTGTCTCATTATATAGTAGTGGGAGAATTATTTAATTGCTATGATTTTCATCCACACTGGTACTACATCAATAGTGGCACTGAAAGAGATGACACTAATACCAGATGTGGTGTTATCAACCTGTACACAATTGAAGAACTTTTTATGTTGTTAATAGGAACAACCACTGTTACTAGAGTGATGAAAAAAAACCTATGAGAAGGAAGACTGAGACTCAATTGTCTGCTTCAGGTCTTTCACATATTTAAAACCTAGTAAATTTTCAAAATAGCTGGGGGAAGAGGGTATCTTGGAGGAAGTACAGGTGGAGGAGTTGAAATAAAATTTAACCTACCTTTACTGTTAGGGATTTAATTGACACTTCGATCATTTGTGGATTAGTACCTGACTGCAGCATTTCAAAGAAGAGATCACAAGGTTGCAATACCTGAATGAGAGAGTTTATCAGATTTGTAATATATAATAATTAGAGTAGATATAGCTGCAAGTTTCTCACCTAAAACACTATTTAGGAAGAGTTAAGGGGAAAAAGTTATCAATGATAATTCTCTTGGCTCTTGAAAATGAGAAACTGATTCTTCCTTTAACACAAAATAAAGATGTTTGTTTTTCAGCCTAGCTAGGTAATTAGCATGTCAAAGTAGGCTATAGAAAAAATGTCTAATCTTACCTGAAAATAAAGCTCCATGTTTCCCTTACAGAAACCTGCTTGCAGTTTGGGAGCAGAATCAGACCTGTCACAACTGTATGGAACTACTGCCTTAAGCTCCCTACTGCTGACAGCCAGGACAAGTTAAATCTATTTCCCTTAACTAAAGATTGTGTGAAATGTACTTTGAGACAGGGAAATGGGGAAAGCAACAAATTCTCCTGCTGCAGACAAAAAATGTTATTATGCTGCCCTTGATGTTGAGACACTGTTAGTACTGGATTATAATCAAGCTGCCCTTAAGTTTAGTTCAGTGGTTCTCAACCTTTTTCATACTCAAGGCATCCCTGAGAAGATAGTGGCTCACAGTTTTCAGTCATTTTTTTTTACTATAGAAAAATAAAGCAAATTTTCTGTTGCAAAGAACTAAAAAAGGCCACAAAAAGTGAATATATTTTTAACACCACGGATTTCTATTTTAAATCTCTAGGTTTAGGTCGTCAGTCATTGCATTATCTTAAAATGCTAATATTGCATGGAATCCCACGACACCTTTGAAAGGATGGCAAGGTACCCCAAGATGCCACAGCACCCTGGTTGGGAATCACTGGTTTAGTTTATACAGCATATCCAGGAACCATAGCATCTTCTTTCCTTAGACTTGCAATTTTCCATTTTAAGAAAACAAAAGCTATAGATTGGGATGCTATAATCAGAAGAATTGTAGCCACAGAGAGAATACTCAACTTCAGAAATAAAAAAAACCTTAACACTAACAGGTACATTTATAAATACCATAAAACCCTAACCCATTTTTCTGCATGTGACAAAATAAAAACATTAACAGCATAAGATACATCTGAACCACAGACTGTCAAATGGCTATTCACACAAGACTAATTTTTCCTAAATATCTTCAGCATTATATCCACAGACTCAGGATTATAACTATTTCATTTCTTGTATGTCAAAAAAGACTTAGTACACTTGTTATAATTTGCAAACACGTAGGGGAAACTCACCGTAGTAATATTCCCTTTTCTTTTTTCTGGAAGAAAGGGGCATGCTTTCATTTGCATCTCTTTAACAGCAGCTGTCATTTTATATAACTGAGGGGAATTTTTAATGAAGATTTCACACTGTGTTGTAAGTACTAATGAACGAGCCTCACTTCTTGTTAAATCAGCCACAAACACAATCTCTGGATTTTTAACAACAACATTAATTTCCATTGTCGATACTGGTTGCACAGATGCTTAAAAAAAAAAAAAGTTAAGTTAAACTTATTCAAACTCATGAAGAATTATACAATATATTGTCATCAGTATTTACAGGCAGAGTATCAATATTACCAATCATGATCACAGTATCAATATGTAGTATCAATATAACCCTTGTTTTTAATAAATGCTCACAAAGTGATTTTTTTAGATAGTACAGCAGAGATTTCATGACAAACCTAGAAGAAATGAACAGCTAGAAGGAAAATTGAGGTGGGGAAATTAGAAGTAAGGACCATACCTGTGGCAGAAAATGCTGAAATTATTGTTATACTGTACATAATTAATGAAGGTAATCTCTTCTATTGTATTCTAGATTTTTCTCCCAATATTTTAGTTGAGTAGTTTCCTCATCCAACTTTAATGAGCATCTACATTATTTGCCAAAATTTGCATACCAATACCTTTACACTCTCTCTCATGTTGTCCTTTATATGTTGGAGGAGCTCTTTGTATTAATTCCTAAATCCACTACATTATCCTCTTTTAAATCAGCTCTTGAAACTCACCTATACTATCGTGTCTACAAACCATTTAACAGAACGGACTTGCCAGTTGCCATTCCGTGACTATAGCTAATTTTGCTAATCCCAGTTATCTTGCGGTCATCCTGTGCCCCTCTAACATTTGATATGCTTACTTTCTTGAATTAGATTTAGGCTGTAGACTAATCACGTTACGTAAATTGAAATCTCTCATGAATAGCTTTTTCTGAAACAAACGTGTGAACTTCAAATAACCCCTTCAGATTTCAAGCAAAAAAAAAAAAAAAAATCCATAATTGTGGATTATACAAAATTCCCACAAAGTCCAAAATTACAGGTCTAGCTGGTGGTAAGAGTCCAACCTCAGAACCTATGTGAAAAAGGATAAAAACATTTTAACCATTCTGCTGCTCTTGGTTAATTGCTTTATTTCCAAGTACTACTTTTGGGATGATTAGGAAATGAGGAATAAAAACAATTCTTCCCCCCCAGAATAGCTTCTTTTACTGCTTTAAGTAGTAACAAAGACCAAGATTTTAAAAAACAGTGAATGAGCCTAGGTGCCCAATCTGAGACAATTTAAAAGGATTATGGTTTTTAGAAGATGAGTACTTTCTGAAAATCAGACTCAACAGTTTGAGCACTTAAAAACTGAGGCACCTCATAACAATAGTCACTTTTGGAAAGAAGAGCTTTAGTTCTATAGTAACATTATTTTTAGAGAATTTTCTTGGAAATTATAGGAAAATAAAGGAATATGAGCAGCTGAGGTCTCTGAGCCCCTCTCTTCCTCCTTCAGTTTCCGCTTCCTGCCCCAGGCAGGGAAGGCAGGGCAGGGCAGCCTGTGGTGCTGTGTAGCCTGCAGATGGAAAGCTCTGGGTGGGGGCCAGGGCACACAATGG